>NC_057419.1:87236687-87344162 GCF_019320065.1 Cervus canadensis
TTTTTTTTTTTTTTTTTGATATGGCATTTCTTTCAGTTTTTTATCTGCTTGTCATCTGTTCTAGTTTGAATCTTCGGTGACTAGTGCCAGATAATTAAAAACTAAAGGGGTAAAGGGGGAAAAAAGTCATTGGTAAAGCTCTGACTTTGCTAAAATACTTGTACATTTGAAGAGGTTTCTAAAAGTTAAATTTTACTGGCAAGGGGAATGCTTTAGATTACATTCATTTGTGAATGACTTTCAACAAGTTAAAACCTACAGATGCTTGCACTAGGAGAAAGTACAGTATAAGGCAACACAAAAAATGAGTACATTATATCCACGAATAAATTCATTCTTTTCCTTTACATAATGATGAGAATCTTGAAATCTTTTCAGTAGCAAATTGAACTAGCATTATGGACATGAAGAACTATTAAAAAAAAGGCTGATAATTTTGCATGCAGTTTTACAATGTAATTTCTAGATCTATTGAATTTCAGCTGTTACTGGTGATTATTATATTTTTAGGTTCTCTTTTAACCTGATGTCCACAATCTTAATCTTTCTCTTTTTTTCCCCATTTTTTCCATTTTATTCAGAAAAAAGTGGAGTTGTGAAGAAAACACTGTAATTTTAACTTATTTTTCCTTCTGAATTACAAATGTCCTCACACAATATCATCTAACACTTCAGTAATAATAATTACATATTTTCTGAGACCATTTCATATCCAATTAGTACACCTGAAGGATGAGAGGATAAAAAGAAAGTATAGAAGATGAGTGAGCATTTTTTGCTTAAAGTAAGACTTATGTTACTATGAATGTGGTAAATCAGCTTTATAGATTAAATGATAACTAAAATTTCTTTCATGCAGTTACATATGAGGTCAGTTTGCTATTTAAACTAAGGAAAAACTATAATATGAGGAAGTATAACGTTAAAAAATCCCATTTGACATGCACTAGATACAAAGACAACAAGAAATGTCTATCTGTTCCTAACTTAACTGATAAATGACCCAGGCAAAATGAAATGTAATATATATATATATAAATATAACCATAAGAATTGATAAAATAATTGTTTTGTTTTAAAGATATAAGTATAAATATATACCTATGTATTTACATATGTACATATATATGTCAAATATTTTACTTTCTGTACAGTTGAATTGAAATTAAAACAATACAGTCAAACTACTATAAAGGTGTTACTAATATAATCCAATTTAAATATCTCTGCAAAATTTATTAGTGCCTAACTGCCCGACTGCGACGGACCTCGCAGAAGTGCGCCAGCTGTGATGGACCATGCAGAAGCGTGGCCATGAGGAGCTACCCCTTCGCCCAAGGTCAGGGGCAGCGAACAAGAGCACCAGGCTGTGACAGCGCAGGATCGGCCGAGAGGAGCTACCCCACGTCCGAGGTCAGGGGTGGTGGCCTAGAGGAGTTACCCCATGTCCGAGGTCAGGGGCGGCAGCCGAGAGGAGCTACCAGAGCCCGAGGTCTGGGTCGGATGCTGAGACAAGCTGCCCCACGACTGAGGACAGGGGCAGCGGCTGAGAGGAGCAACCCCACGTCCAAGGAGCAGCGGCTACACTGAGGCAGGAGGGCTGAGAGGAGCTACTCCATGTTCAAGGTCAGGAGGGGCAGCGGTCAGCAGATACCCCTTGTTCAAGGTAAGGAGCAGTGGCTGTGCTTAGCTGGAGCAGCCGTAAAGAGATACACCATGTCCAAGGTAAGAGAAACCCAAGTAAGATGGTAGGTGTTGCGAGAGGGCATCAGAGGGAAGACACACTAAAACCATAATTACAGAAAACTAGCCAATCTAATCACACAGACCACAGTCTTGTGTAACTCAATGAAACTAAGCCATGCCATGTGGGGCCACCCAAGACGGATGGGTCTTGGTGGAGAGGTCTGACAGAATGTGGTTCACTGGAGAAGGGAATGGCAAACCACTTCAGTATTCTTGCCTTGAGAACTCCATGAACAGGATGAAAAGGCAAAATGATAGGATACTGAAAGAGGAACTCCCCAGGTCGGTAGGTGCCCAATATGCTACTGGAGATCAGTGGAGAAATAACTCCAGAAAGAATGAAGGGATGGAGCCAAAGCAAAAACAATACCCAGTTGTGGATGTGACTGGTGATAGAAGCAAGGTCCAATGCTGTAAAGAGCAATATTGCATAGGAATCTGGAATGTTAGGTCCATGAATCAAGGCAAATTGGAAGTGGTCAAACAGGAGATGGCAAGAGTGAATGTCAACATTCTAGTAATCAGCGAACTAAGATGGGCTGGAATGGGTGAATATAACTCAGATGACCATTATATCTACTACTGTGGGCAGGAATCCCTTAGAAGAAATGGAGTAGCCATCAAGGTCAACAAGAGTCTGAAATGCAGTACTTGGATGCAATCTCAAAAACAGCAGAATGATCTCTGTTCATTTGCAAGGCAATATCAAGATAATCCAGGCCTATGCCCCAACCAGTAACGCTGAAGAAGCTGAAGTTGAACAGTTCTATGAAGACCTACAAGACCTTTTAGAACTAACACCCA
Source organism: Cervus canadensis (assembly GCF_019320065.1). Lineage (NCBI taxonomy): Eukaryota > Metazoa > Chordata > Mammalia > Artiodactyla > Cervidae > Cervus > Cervus canadensis. Next base: position 87,239,238 of record NC_057419.1, read on the forward strand.
AAAGAGCTGTCCTTTTCATTATAGGGGACTGGAATGCAGAAGTAGGAAGTCAAGAAACAGCTGGAGTAAAAGACAAATTTGGCCTTGAAGTATGGAATGAAGCAGGGTCAAGGTTAATAGAGTTTTGCCAAGAGAATGCACTGGTCATAGCAAACACCCTCTTCCAACAACACAAGAGAAGACTCTACACATGGACATCACCAGATGGTCAACATTGAAATCAGATTGATTATATTCTTTGCAGCCAAAGATGAAGAAGCTCTATACAGTCAGCAAAAATAAGACCGGGAGCTGACTGTGGCTCAGATCATGAAATTCTTATTGCCAAATTCAGACTTAAATTGAAGAAAGTAGGGAAAACCACTCGACCATTCAGGTATGACCTAAATCAAATCCCTTATGACTATATAGTGGAAGTGATAAATAGATTTAAGGGACTTGATCTGATAGACAGAGTGCCTGATGAACTATGGACGGAGGTTCGTGACATTGTACAGGAGACAGGGATCAAGACCATCCCCATGGAAAAGAAATGCATAAAGGCAAAATGGTTGTCTGAGGAGGCCTTACAAATAGCTGTGAAGAAGAGAAGCAAAAAACAAAGGAGAAAGATATACCCATTTGAATGCAGAATTCCAAAGAATAGCAAGGAGAGATAAGGAAGCCTTCCTCAGCTATCAATGCAAAGAAATAGAGGAAAACAATAGAATGGGAAAGACTAGAGATCTCTTCCAAAAAGAAAAAAATTAGAGATACCAAGGGAACATTTCAGGCAAAGATGGGTTCAATAAAGGACATAAATGATATGGACCTAAGAGAAGTAGAAGTTATTAAGAAGAGATGGCAAGAATACACAGAAGAACTGTACAAAAAATATCTTCATGAGCCAGATAATCACGATGGTGTGATCACTCATCCACCTACAGCCAGAAATCCTGGAATGTGAAGTCAAGTGGGCCTTAGAAAGCATCACTATGAAAAAGCTAGTGGAGGTGATGGAATTCCAGTTGAGCTATTTCAAATTCTGAAAGATGATGCTGTGAAAGTGCCACATTCAATATTCTGGCAAATGTGGAAAACTGAGCAGTGGCCACAGGACTGGAAAAGGTCAGTTTTCATTCCAATCCCAAAGAATGCTCAAACTACCACACAATTGCACTCATCTCACACGCTAGTAAAGTAATGCTTAAAATTCTCCAAGTCAGGCTTCAGCAATATGTGAACCATGAACTTCCAGATGTTCAAGCTGGTTTTTGAAAAGGCGGGGAAATCAGAGATCAAATTGCCAACTTCTGTTGGATCACTGAAAATACAAAAGAGTTCCAGAAAAACATCTATTTCTGCTTTATTGATTATGCTTTATTGAGTATTCGACTGTGTGGATCACAATAAATTGTAGAACATTCTGAAAGAGATAGGAATCCCAGACCACCTGACCTGCCTCTTGAAAAACCTATATGCAGGTCAGGAAGCAACAGTTCAAACTGGATATGGAACAGCAGACTGGTTCCAAATAGGAAAAGGAGTACGTCAAGGTTGTATATTGTCACCCTGCTTATTTAACTTATATGCAGAGTACATCATGAGAAACGCTGGGCTGGAGGAAGCACAAGCTAGAATCAAGATTGCCAGGAGAAATATCAATAACCTCATATATGCAGATGACACCACCCTTATGGCAGAGAGTGAAGAGGAACTGAAAAGCCTCTTGATGAAAGTGAAAGAGGAGAGTGCACAAAGTTGGCTTACAGCTTAACTTTCAGAAAATGAAGATCATGGCATCTGGTCCCATCACCTCATGGGAAATAGATGGGGAGACAGTGGAAACAGTGTCAGACTTTATTTTTCTGGGCTCCAAAATCACTGCAGATGGTGATTGCAGCCATGAAATTAAAAGATGCTTACTCCTTGGAAGGAAAGTTATGACCAATCTAGATAGCATATTAAAAAGCAGAGACATTACTTTGCCAACAAAGGTCCATCTGGTCAAGGCTGTGGTTTTTCCAGTGGTCATGTATGAATGTGGGAGTTGGACTGTGAAGAAAGCTGAGCGCCGAAAAATTGATGCTTTTGAATTGTGATGTTGGAGAACACTCTTGAGAGTCTCTTGGACTGCAAGGAGATCCAACCAGTTCATCCTAAAGGAGATCTGTCCTGAATGTTCATTGGAAGGACTGATGCTGAACCTGAAACTCCAATACTTTGGCCAACTCATGCAAAGAGTTGACTCATTGGACAAGACCCTGGTGCTGGGAGGGATTGGGGGCAGAAGGAGAACGGGACAACAGAGGATGAGATGGCTGGATGGCATCACCGACTCAATGGGCATGAGTTTGAGTGAACTCTAAGAGTTGGTGATGGACAGGGAGGCCTGGCATGCTGCGATTCATGGGGTCGCAAAGAGTTGGGCATGACTGAGTGACTGAACTGAACTAAATGTTTAAATAGGTTAAATAAATTTTGAATACCATATTAATTCATATTAAATAAATAATAATAAATGATAAATGATATCACAGACATCAAGGTTGTCAGATGTCTACCATAATGGTTGTTGTGATGGCAAGATATCTGTATATAGGCCCAAATTCTCAAGATGTGTGGAGGACTTCACCTAATGAATTTTGTCCTGTATAAACCCAAATTATAATAACCTTTTTGTGTTACTTGTCTCTGGATTCTCTCATTTGTATGTGGGTTATGTGCATATTCATAGCCTTCAGTTGTTTTTTCTTTGGTTAGTCTGTCTTTTGTCAGTGTCATTTACAGAGACACAGAAAGAGAACCTAGGAGGGGAGTAGGAATTTTTTTTCCCACCACTACAAAAACATGGCTGTTCGGTGTATTGATTTTCTTTGGAGATTGCATAAACTTTGCTGAATTATTTCCTATGTTGGTATCTATAAAATATGGATTTTCAATCTCCCTCAGTTTTTCTGTAGTTACTAGCCAGCATTCTTATGAAACAGTTCTATTCATCCATCCTCCCCATTTTATTAGTGTCAGTAATGGGCTCAAGGATTCTTTTATTATCTCATGCCTATTCAATCCATTACCAAGGTTCTTCTTTTAAATTTTAACATAATTATATCTTTTATTTGGCAATAATTTAAATTTTCAAAAGAGTTGAAAATTGGCATAAAGAATATCAATATATCTTTTACCAAGATTCTCAAAGTATTGTATAGCCAACATCAGTGATAAGTGGAATAGAAAGTTCCTTGCACATATATCCCCTGCAGCAGCTATAATTTGGTAGCAATCCACAGGAACGGTTGTTTTGTAGAAGCTTTAGGATCCAAGTAGAAGGTTATGAAACTTTGGTGGAGATCAAGACTTGGCTCCAGTCCCTCCCATCCACAATCCATGAGCACTCTTGCCAATACAGAGTGCCACTGAGAGGTGCACTCATCAGTGCTTCCAGAGGCAGGTCAGCTGAACCTGACCTGACAGCAGATCTTGAAAACAACTCTGACTTAGCTCTAGCACCCCTTTCTCCAGTTATAATCTATGAATACTCTTACCAGGCCAGGGACCTGTTGGGAATAAGGCCTATCAGTACTCCCAGTTGTAAGCCCATCATGCTAATATTGACTGCATACCTTGAAATCACCCTGTAACTAGGCTCCAGCAACTACTAACTGTGTTCCTGCCCAGTAAGGAACCTGGTCAGTGACACCCACCAGTTCCTGTAGTGTCGGGTCTGAACACTTCAATCACAGCTATGAACTGTGAATATAATTTTATTATACTTCTAGTGGTAATGATCTCCTTGCCAGAGGGGGAGAGAGAGAGAGAGGAGATCAAGGAGAACAAACCAGTCAATTGTAAAGGAAATAAACCCTGAATATTCATTGGAAGGACTGATGCTGAAGTTGAAGCTCCAATATCTGGCCACCTGATGTGAACAACCGACTCACTGAAAAAGACCCTGGTGTGGGAAAAGATTGAAGGCAGGAGAAAGGGACAACAGAAGACGAGATAGTTGACGGCATCACTGACTCAATGGACCTGAGTTTGAGAAAACTCCAGGAGATGGTGAAGGACAGGGAAACCTGGCATGCTGCAGTCTATGGGGTCTCAAGTAGCTGGACACAACTGAGCAACTGAAGAGCAACAAAAGTAACTCAGTAAAATGCAAAATAACACAGATAGACAGCTGAACAAAGTCAAGAAAAAACAACATATGAATAAAATGAGAAGGTTGTTAAAGAAATAAACCACAGAAAAGAATCAAACAGAAATCCTGGAAATAAAGCATAGAATGACAGAATTTAAATAAAAAATTAAATAGCTTTGACTGTAGAATCTATCTTCAAAAGAATTAAAAAAAAAGAAATGGTGAACTTTAAGAGAAGTAATGCAAAATTAGTCAGAGGAACAAAAATAAAAAAGAATAAAGAAAGCCTACATGAACTGTGGGAAACAACCATGCAAAGAAGCATTTGTGTATTAGAAGTCCTAGAAGAAGAGTAGAGAAAGAGGGAGGCAGAACACTTATTCAAAGACATAATAGCTGAAAACTGCCCAAATCTTGGGAGAGAAATGGACATCCAGGTCCAGCAAGCTCAGAGATCCCCAAGCAAGATAAACCCAAAGATTACACTGAAGCACATTTAAATCAAAATATTAAACATCAAAGTTAAAGAGAGAGGCTATAAAGAAATGGATTTTTTTTTTCTGCAGAATATTTGAAAGCTGGAGGGAGTGAGAGGATATATTCATAATTCTAAATGGAAAAAGAAAAATACAAACCAAGAATATCTGGCATAGCTAAAATGAAAAAGATATAAAGACATTCCCAGAAAAACAAAAGAGAGTTCATTACCATTTGTTGTTTTTGTTCAGTTGCTCATATACAACAGTCATGGACTGTTGCTCTTTGCAACCTTATGGCCTGCAGCACACCAGGCTTCCCTGTCTTTCACTATCACCCCAAGTTTGCTCAAACTCCTGTCCATTGAGTCGATGATGCCATCCAACCATCTCGTCCTCTCATTCCCTTCTTCTTCTGCCCTCAATCTTTCCCAGCACCAGGATCTTTTCCAGTGAGTTGGCTTTTTGCATCAGGTAGACAGATATTGGAGCTTCAGCTTCAGCATCAGTCCTTCCAATGAATATTCAGGTTTTATTTCCTTTAGGATTGACTGGTTTGATCTCCTTGATCTCTCTTTCTCTCTCTCTCAAGGAGATCATTACCACTAGAATTATAAGAAATACTAATGATAGTATTTCAATTTGAAATGAAAAACTACTAAAACAATCTGAAAACATATAAAAGTATAAAACTCACTGATAAAGGTACAGTCATCTTTCCATATCTGCTGGTTCTTCATCTGCAGATTCAACAACTGCAGATCAAAACTATTTTTAAAAAATTCCAGAGAGTTCCATGAAGCAAAACCTGGATTTTTCATGCACTCGCAGCAACTTTCACAGTATCTTCATTTCATTTGAAAATATTTATATAGAATTTTCATTGTTATAGGTATTATAAGATGTCTAGAGATTTTTAATGTATAAAGAAAAATATGTATAGGTTATATGCAAGGACCATGTCATTTTACATAAAGGACTTGTGCATCCACAGATTTTAGTATACAGAGGGAGTATGAAACAATAATCTACATATACTGATGGACAGCTCTAAATATATTGTGAAACTGAGACTATGCTAATACTGTAATAAGGTGCATCACTCATCTCCAGTGTAAGTTGTAAAAAGATGATATTCAACATAATAGGCACAACATAATTGGCAGCTGACCGTTCAATAGAAACTTTTTAGGCCAGAAGGGAATGGCAAGACATACTTAAAGTAATGAAAGAGAATAACCTACAACCCAGATTACTGTACCCAGCAAGGATCTCATTCAGGTATGAAGGAGAATTCAAAAGCTTCACAGACAAGCAAAAGCTGAGAGAATTCAGCACCAACAAACCAGCTCTTCAACAAATGCTAAAGGATCTTCTCTAGACAGGAAACACAGAAAGGGTGTATGAATGTGAACCCAAAACAACAAACCAAATGGCAACAGGACCATTCTTATCAATAATTACCTTAAATGTAAATGGGTTGAATGCCCCAACCAAAAGACAAAGACTGGATGAATGGATACAAAAGCAAGACCCCTATATATGCTGTCTACAAGAGACCCACCTCAAAACAAGGGACACATACAGACTGAAAGTGAAGGGCTAGGAAAAATATTTCACGCAAACAGAGACCAAAAGAAAGCAAGAGTAGAAATACTTATATTAGATAAAATAGACTTCAAAATAAAGGCTGTGAAAAGAGACAAAGAAGGTCACTATATAATGATCAAAGGATCAATCCAAGAAGAAGACATCAAAAATATAATATATATGCACCCAACATAGGAGCACCACAAGATAGATGTAAGGCAAATGCTAACAAGAATGAAGGGGGAAATTAACAATAACACAATAATAGTGGGAGACTTTAATACCCCACTCACAACTATGGACAGATCAACTAAATAGAAAATTAAAAGGAAACACAAAATTTAAATGACACAAGGGTCCAGCTAGACCTAATTTATATCTATAGGAAATTTCACCCCAAAACAATCAATTTCACCTTTTTCTCAAGTGCACACGAAACTTGCTCCAGAATACATCATATCCTAGGCCATAAAACTAGCCTTGGTAAATTAAAAAAAAAAAAAAAATGAAATCAATCCAGTCATCTTTTCTGATCACAATGCAGTAAGATTAGATCTCAATTACAGGAAAAAAAAGCTATTAAAAATTCCAACATATGGAGGCTAAATAACATGCTTCTGAATAACAAACGAATCATAGAAGAAATCAAAAAAGAAATCAAAATATGCAGAGAAACTAATGAAAATGTAAACATAACATCCCAATCCTATGGGACAATGTAAAAGCAGTGCTAAGGGGAAGGTTCATAGCAATACAGGCTTACCTCAAGAAACAAGAAAAAAGTCAAATAAATAACTTAATTCTACACCTAACGCAACTAGAGAAGGAAGAAATGAAGAACTCCAGGGTTAGTAGAAGGAAAGAAAATTTAAAAATTAGGGCAGAAATAAATGCAAAAGAAACAAAAGAGACCATAGCAAAAATCAACAGAGCTAAAAGCTGTTTTTTTGAAAAGGTAAATAAAATTGACAAACCGTTAGCCAGACTCATCAAGAAACAAAAGGAGAAAAAGCAATTTAACAAAATTAGAAATGAAAATGGAGAGATCACAACAGACAACACTGAAATACAAAGGATCATAATAGACTACTACCAGCAGCTCTATGCCAATAAAATGGACAAGTTGGAAGAAATGGACAAATTCTTAGCAAAGTACAACTTTCTAAAACTGAACCAGGAAGAAACAGAAGATCTTAACAATCCCATCACAAGCACGGAAATCGAAACTGTCATCAGAAATCTTCCAGCAAACAAAAGCCTAGGACCAGATGGCTTCACAGCTGAATTCTACCAAAAATTTAGAGAAGAGCTAACACCTATCTTACTCAAACTCTTCCAGAAAACTGCAGAAGAAGGCAAACTTCCAAACTCATTCTATGAGGCCACCATCACCCTAATACCAAAACCAGACAAGGATGCCACAAAAAAAGAAAACTACAGGCCAATATCACTCATGAACATAGATGCAAAAATCCTTAATAAAATTTTAGCAAACAGAATCCAACAACATATTAAAAAGATCATTCATCATAACCAAGTGGACTTTATCCCAGGAATGCAAGGATTCTTTAATATCCACAAATCAATCAATGTGATACACCACATTAACAATTTGAAAGACAAAAACCATATGATTATCTCAATAGATGCAGAGAAAGCCTTTGACAAAATTCAACACCCATTTATGATTAAAACTCTCCAGAAAGCAGGAATAGAAGGAACATACCTCAACATAATACTCCATTTTCTATATTGAATAAATAATCCTGGCAGAAGAAGAATAAGGAAACAAAGGATTTAATGAAAATTGTAGACCAAATGTACCTTTCTGGTATATACAGAACATTCCTTGAAGCAGAATACAAATTTTCTCAAGTTCACATGGAACATTTTCCAGGAATAATCACATGCTGGGCCATAAAAGAAGCCTTGGTTAATATAAGAAAATGTAAATCATAGTGTGTATTTTCTGACCACAATGCTATGTTATTAGAAAACAAATATACAACAAAAATCTGTAAGAAACACAGATATGTGGAGGCTAAACATTATGCTACTAAACAATCAGTAGACCAATGAAAGAAATCAGTGCAGAAATTAAAAAAAAAATACCTAGAGAGAAATGAAAATGAAAGCACTATGATTCGAAAATCACTGGATGCAACAGAAGCATTTCTAAGAGAGAAGTTTATAGCAATAAAATCTTATCTCAGGAAATAAGAAAAACCTCAAGTAAAGAACATATCCTTATATCTAAAGTAACGAGAGAAAGAAGAGCAAACAAAACCCAAAGTTAATAGAAAAAATGAAATTATAATGATCAGAGCAGAATTAAATAAAATACAATTAAGAAAACAGTAAGAAAGATCAGGGAAATTAAAGCTAGTTCTTTGAGAAGATAAACAAAATTAATAAATCTTAAACCAGATTCTTCAAGAAAAAAGGGATAGAGTACAGATCAATAAAGTTATAAATAGAAAAGTTTTGACACTGAAATGCAAAGGATCAGAAGCAACTACTACAAGCAACTATATGCCAATAAAATGGCCAATCTAGAAGAAATTGACAAATTCTTAGAAATGTACAATCTCCCAAGACTGAATCGTGAAGAAATAGAAAATATAAACAGACAAATTACAAATGCTGAAGTTGCAACTGTGATTTTAAAACTCCCAACTAACAAAAGTCCAAGACCAGAAGACTTCAAGAGGGGAATTTTATAAAAAATTTAGAGAAGAGTTAACACCTATACTTCTGAAACTACTCCAAAAAAGTACATAGGAAAGAGCACTCCCAAAGTCATTCTATAAGGTCACAGTCACCCTGATACCAAAATCAAACAAAGATACCACAAAAAAAAAGAAAATTACAAACTAATATCACTAATGGAAATAGACACAAACATACTAAAAAAAATACTAGCAAAACAAATATAACAATATATTAAAAAATCACACATAATAACCAAGTGGGATTTATTCCAGGGATGCAAAAATGTTTTAATACCTGCAACTCAATTACTGTGATAAACAACATCAATGAGTTGAACATTAAAAGCAATATGATCATTTCAATAGGGATAGAAAAAGCTTTTGCCAAAATTCAACATCCATTTATGATTTAAAAAGAAAATCCCCAGAAAATGGGCATAGAGGAACATACATCAACATAATATGGGCCATACACAACAAATGCTCAGTTAAGGTAATACTCAGTGGCAAAAAGAATAATACATTTCCTCTAAGACAAGTAAAAATCAAGGTTGTCCACTCTCACCACTTTTATTCAACATAGTTTTGGAAAGCCTAGACATGGCAGAAGACATTAAGAAGAGGTGGCAAGAATATATAGAAGAACTATACAAAAAATATCTTACTAACTAACTATGATGGTGTGATCACTCACCTAGAGCCAAACATCCTGGAGTGCAAAGTCAAGTGAGCCTTAGGAAGCATCACTATGCAGAAAGCTAGTGGTGGTGATGGAATTCCATTTGAGATATTTCAAATCCTAAATGATGCTGCTGCTAAAGTGCTGCACTCAGTATGCCAGCAAATTTGGACAATTCAGCAGTGGTTGCAGGACTGGAAAATATGTTTTCATTCCAATCTCAAAGAAAAGCAATGGTACAGAATGTTCAAACTATCACACAATTGAACTAATTTCACAAGCTAGCAAGGCAGTGCTCAAAATCCTTCAAGCCTGGCTTCAACAGTATGTGAACCAAGTCCTGATTTACAAGCTGTATTTAGAAAAAGCAGAAGAACCAGAGATCAAACTGACAACATCAGTTGGATCATAGAAAAAGCAAGATAATTTCAGAAGAACATCTACTTCTCCTTCATTGACTATGCTAAATGCTTTGATTGTGTGGATAACAACAAACAATGGAAAATTCTTAGAGATGGGAATACCATACTACCTTACCTGCTTCCTGGGAAACCTGTTTCCAAGTCAAGAAGCAACAGTTAGAACCAGACATGAAACAATGGAATGGTTCCAAATTGAGAAAGGAGTATGTCGAGACTGTATATTGTCATCCTGCTTATTTAGCTTTTATGCAGAATACATCATGTGAAATGCCAGGCTGGATGAAGCACGAGCTGGAATCAAGATTGTTGAGAGGAACATCAATAACCTCAGATATTCAGATGACACTATGCTAATGGCAGAAGTGAAGAGGTACTAAAGAGCCTATTGATGAAGGTGAAAGAGGAGAGTGAAAAAGCTGGCTTAAAACTAAACATTCAAAAAATAAAGATCATGACATCCAGTCCCGTCACTTAATGACAAATAGATGGGGAAACAATGGAAACTGTGACAGATGTTATGTCTTTGGCCTCAAAAATCACTGCATATGGTGACTGCAGCCATGAAATTAAAAGACGTTTGTTCCATGAAAGTAAAGTTATGACAAACCTAGACAGTGTATTAAAAAGCAGAGGCATTACTTTGCCACCAAAGATCTGTATAGCCAAAGCTATGGTTTTTCCAATAGCCATGTATTGATGTGAGAGTTGGACCATAAAGGAGGCTGAGTGTGAAAGAACTGATGCTCTCAAACGGTGGTGCTGGAGAAGACTCTTGAGAGTCCCTTGGACTGCAAGATCAAATCAGTCAAACCTAAAGGAAACCAACACTGAACATTCATTGTTATGACTGATACTAAATTGAAGTTCCAATACTTTGGTCACCTGAAATGAAGACCTGACTCATTGGAAAAGACCCTGATGCTGGGAATGATTGAAGGCAGGAGGAGAAGGGGGTGACAGAGCACAAGATTGGAGAATGGTGTCACTGACTCAATGGACATGAGTTTGAACAAACTGGGAGATGGTAGTGGACAGGGAATCCTGGCATTCTGCAGCCCATGGAGTCACTATGAGTTGGACACGACTTTGCAGCTGTACTATAACAACAATGTCAGAGTATACTATAAAGCTACCATCATCAAAATATTGTGGTATTGGCACAAAAACAGAATATAGATCAATGGAATAGAATAGAAAGTCCAGAATTCTACCCATTCACATATGGAAAATTAATCCACAACAAAGGAGGCAAGACTATACAATGGAGAAAATACAGCCCCTTTAATAAACTGTTCTGAATAAATTATAGAGCTACATGTAAAAAAAATAAAATTGGAACATTCTTTAATGCCATTCCAAAAAACATACTCAAAATGGACTTAAGATGTAAATATAAAACCAGATACTTTAAAAGTCTTTGAGGAAAAAATAGATATGACACATTCTGACATAAATCTCAGTAATACCTTGTTTGGTCTGTCTCCTAAAGTAATGGGGATAAGAATAAATATAAGTAAATGGGACCTAATTAAACTCAAAAGCTTTTGCCCACAATTGAAATCATAGACAGATAGACAACCTACAGAATGGGAGAAAATATTTCCAAGCAATGAAACTGAAAACAGATTAACCTCCAAAATTTGCAAACAGCTTATGTAGCACAGTATTAAACAACCCAATCACAAAATGGGCAGAAGATATATAACGAAATTTCTCCAAAGAAGATATACAGATGAACAAGAAACATATGAAAAGATACTCAACATTGTTAATTAGTAGATAAATTCAAATCAAAGCTATAATGAGATATCATCTCATAGCAGTCAGAATGGCCATCATAAAACTGTCTATAAACAGTAAATGCTGGATATGGTGTGGAGAAAAGAAAACTTTCCTACACTTTCAGGAGGAAGGTAAATTGTTACAGCCTCTATGGAGAACAATATGCAGGTTTCTTAAAAAAATATTCAAAGTAGAGCTACCATATGATTTAGCAATCCCACTTCTAATATATATACACAGAATAAACCATGGTTCAAAAGGATATAAGCATCTTAATGTTCATTGCAGTACTGTTTGCAATAGCCAAGATGTGGAAGCAAACATACATACATATACAATGAAACGTTACTTAGTCATTAAAAAGAATGAAATAATACTGTTGTCTCAACATAGATGGACCTGGATATCATTATAATAAGTGAAACAATTCAGACAGAGAAGATGAATGTCATATTGCTTATATGTGGAACCAAAAAATGATACAGATGACCTTATTTACAAAACAAAAATATACTCACAGAGTTAGAGAATGAACTTATCATTCACAGAGAGAAAGGTCAGGGGAGGAATTCATTGGGAGTTTGGGATTGAAATCTGTACACTGGCATATTTAAAATAAATAACCAGCAAGGATCTGTTCTATAGCACAGGGAACTCAGCTCAATACTCTGTAATTTCCCTAAATAGGAAAAGAGTTTGAAATAGAATAGATATATATGCATAACTGAATCTCTATCTTGTACACCTGAAACTAACACAATATTGTTCATCAACTAAACTCAAAACATATTAAAAAAAAAAAAAACAGAATTCTCCTGAAAAATTTTAAAAATTGAAGTAGTATCAAATACCTTTTTGACCATGATATGAAACTAAAAATCAGTAACAGCAGGAAATTTTGAAAATTCACAAATATGTTGAAATTAAGCAGCCCAATTTTCAACAATGTGTGTGTCAAAGGGAGTCAAAAGTGAAATCAAAAAGTATTTTGAGACAGGGAGGAATTTCAAGATGGCAGAGGGATAAGACAGGGAGATCATTTTCACCCTCACAAATACATCAAAACTCATCTGCTTGTGGAATAACTCCTACAGAACACCTTCTGCATGCTCCAGGGGACCCCAGACTTCCAAAAAGGCAATCCAGTCTCTTCAGAAATTGGTAGGGCAGAAGGTAAAGATAAAAAGGGAGACAAAAGATTTAGGGATGGGGATCTGCACTCTGGAGAGGGAGTCATGAAGGAAGAAAAGTGTCCACACACTAGGAAACCCCTTCACAGGCAAGGTCAGCAGGAGCATTGGGATCTCAGAGGGGAGTGCAGTGACAAGCACAGCAAAAGATGCTCTGAAGGCAACATAGAGAAAATCTACCACAGAGATCCTGCCTAATGGCACTTCCTAGCTGAGAAGCATCTCACAAGCCCACACTCACCCAGAGTGAATGGGGGGCTGGGTGTTCAGACTCAGGCTTTGGGAGTCAGACCTCAGGGAGAGGACTGAGGTTGACTGCCACGAAGATACTCTGAGGACATAGCAGAGGAAGTCTGGGGGAAGGCCTGGGCTGCAAGACAGACTAAAGATCATTCCCTCACAAAATTTCTGACTCTGTGCACTGGCAGAACACAGAACCCTGCCTTAGTAATGTCAAAATGTGGCAAAACAGGTGCAGTCTGTGGCTCCAGCGGTAGAGAAGCCCACATGAGTGCCAGAGGTTGAAGGCAAGGGCCCGGCTACTGTCTCGGCCAGTGTTTGACCAGGCATGGGTCACTGCCCACATCGTCGTGTGAGGCTGCTTTCTTCTGGCAAGGGTCCCACATCCCGGGGTCAACTACCCTGGGGAAGCTCACAACCTGCCTCAGACTGTGGAGATCTCCCACAGATCTCAACCATGGCAGGCACTCTCTACATACCCCAACTGTGTCGGCTGTACTCCTCTCTCTCCCCAGTCCAACTGAGCAAGAGAGTCCTAATAAGAAGCTACCTGTGCCCCCTCTTGTCTGGGTGGAGAACAGACACTTACAATCAGAGGTAGAACCAAAACTAAAGTGGAACATGTGGGGCTGCGTGAGTAAAGAAAAGGGAAATTTGCCCTTGTAGCAGCAGGTGCAGCAGTTTAAATCCCTGACAATAGCCTGAGACTCTGGACTTTAGGAGCAACTATAGACTTTGAGAACAAGTACAAGCTGAAGGAAGACAAGATCTGTCTCAGCTGACCCCACACTGCCCATAGCAGGTCTAGAGACCTTCCTAGAAATATTGAAGGACTTTTTGAGTAGGCAAATCAACTGGAGCATGAAAAGAGAGGAATCACAAGGACATTCTTCTCACTACCACCCTCCACAAATTTTCCCCCTTTTAAAATTTTTTTCTTTTTCATATTCTTCTAATGCTTTCCTCATTATTCCTTTAATTTTTGTTTTTCATAATCAACTTTTTCCTTTTTTGAAAACACTCTATTTTCAAATAACTTCACTTTATTTTTTGTCCTGTTTTTGCAGTATTGCTTAGTTATACTGCATTTCTTTCCATGTTTTTAATTTTGCATTTTTAAGAGTCTAATTTTTAGTATTCATTTTCACATAGGGGTTTGGTTGTTGGCTTGATTTCTCTGTTATTTTTTGATTCCTCTTTTTATTTTTCCCCCTTTTCCCCTCTCTTCTCTTTGTAAGTCTGTGAATTTCTTTGGGTATTCTTGGCAATTGAGTGCCGTTTAACTATTAGCCTTGGGGTTTTGTCATCTGTGCTGTGTAGCCTATGAAGCCTTGATGCTACAGTAAAGGGTCAGGCCTAAACTCCTGAGGTTGGAGACCTGAATCCAGGACTTTGAACCACCAGATAACTCCTGACCCATGGAACATTAATAGATGAGAGCCCTCCTAAAGGTATCCATCTCAACAATAAGACCAAGCCCCACACAGAGGCTAGCAAGTTCCAGTGCCAGATGCCTCATGCCAAACCTTTATTGAAACAAGAACACAATCCTGCTCATTAGCTGAAAGGCTGCCCCAAATCACATGAAACCCATAGACAACCCGAAACACACTAATGGACACAGCAGAACTCTACAGAGAGACAAGATCCAGCTCTATCCACCAGAACACAGTCACAAGACCCTCCAACCAAGAAACATTCATAAGGAACTGGTGCAACCCCAACCACAGGGGACAGATGCCATGATTAAGAAAAATTATGAAATTCCAGCCTGCAGACAGGATATCCCACAAACAGTAAATTAAACACAATGAAAAGACAGGGAAACATGGAACAGGTAAAGGAACATGGTAAAAACCCACAAGAAATAAGCAGTCTGCCTATAAAAGAATTCAGAGTAATGATAGTGAATATGATAGAAAATCTTGCAAATATAATGGAGGCAAAGATAGGTAGACTGGAGGCACAGATTGAGAATATAAAAGAAATGTTTAACAAGAAACTGGAATTAGAGAATAGACAATCAGCAATGAACAACATAACAACTGAAATTAAAAATGCATTAGATGGAACCAATAGCAGAATAACTGAAGTAGAAGAACAGATAAGTGAATTGGAAGATAGAATGGTGGAAATAACTGAAGCAGAGAAGAATAAAGAAAAAAAAAAAAAAGAAATGAGGACAGTCACAGAGACCAATGGGACAACATTAAGTGCACCAACATTCTAATTACAGGGGTCCCAGAAGAAGAAGATACAAAGAAAGGCTATGAAAAAATATTTGAGGAGATTATAGTTGAAATTTTCCCTGAAATGGAAAAGGAAATAGCCACCTAGTCCAGGAAGCCCAGAGAGTCCCATATAGGATAAACTCAAGGAGAAACATGCCAAGACATATTAACCAAACAAAGAAAAATTAAACACAATGAACAAGTACTAAAAGCAGCAAAGGAAAGGCAACAAATAAAATACAAAGGGATCCCTATAAGGCTAACAGCTGATCTTTAACCAGAAACTCTGCAGGCCAGAAGGGAGTGGCAGGATATACTTAGAGTGAAGAAAGGAAAAAAGCCTACAATCAAGATTATCTTATCCAGCAAGGATCTCATTCAGATTCAAAAGAGAAATCAAAAGCTTTACAGAAAAGAAAAATTGAAGAGAATTCAGCACCAGCAAATCAGCTTTACAACAAATATTAAAGTAACTTATTTGGACAGAAAACAAAATGAAAAGAAAAGGCTTACAAAAATAAACAAAAAATAATAAAATAAATGACAATAAAATAATGCATATAAATAATTACCTTAAATGTCACTGAAATAAGTGCTACAACCAAAAGACACAGATTGTCTGAAGAGATTTTTTAAAAGACCTATAAATAAGCTCTTTACAAGAGACCCACCTCAGACCTAGGGACACATACAGATTGAAAGTGAGGAAATGGAAAAAGAAATTCCATGCAAATGGAAATCAAAAAATTGGGAAAAGCAATATCCATATAAGATAAAATAGACTTTAAAATAAAGACCATTGCAAGAGATAATGAAGTAATGATCAAGGTGTTATTCCAAGAAGATACAATAATTATATATCCTCCCAACTAGGAGCACCTCAATACATAGGACATAAGGCAAATGCTTACAACTATTAAAGGCAAAATTGACAGTAGCACAATAATAGTGGTGGACTTTAGTACCCCACTCACAAACAATGAACAGATAACCTAGATATAAAATTAATAAGGAAACACAAGCTTTAAGTGACACATTGGATCAGTTGGACCTAATCGATATATACCAGTAATTATATCCAAAAATGTAGATTTCACCTTTTTCTCAAGTAAACGTTGAGTATTCTCCAGGAAAGATCACATCTTGAGTCACAAATCACTCAGTCAGTTCAGTCACTCAGTTGTGTCCAACTTATTGCCACCCCATGGACTGCAGCATACCGGCTTCCTGTCCATCACCGACTTCTGGAGCTTGCTCAAACTCATGTCTATTGAGTCAGTGATGTCATCCAACCATCTCATCCTCTGTTGTCCACTTCTCCTCCTGACTTCAATCTTTCCCAGCATCAGGGTTTTTCCCAGTGAGTCAGTTCTTTGCCTCAGGTGGCCAAAATGTTGGAGCTTCAGCTTGAGCATCAGTCCTTCTGATGAATATACAGGGCTGATTTCCTTTAGAATTAAATGGTTTTATCTCCTTGCTGTCCGAGGGACTCTCAAAGTCTTCTTCAAAACCACAGTTCAAAAGCATCAATTCTTTGGTGCTCAGCTTTCTTTATGGTCCAGCACTCACTTTACTACATGACTACCAGAAAAACCATAGCTTTGACTAGATGGACATTTGTTGGCAAAGTAATGTCTCTGATTTTTAATATGCTGTCTAGGTTTGTAATAGCTTTTCTTCTAAGAAGCAAGCATCTTTTAATTTCATGGCTGCAGTCATGATCTGCAGTGATTTTTAGGTCTAAAAAATAAAGTATCTCATCTATTTGCCATGAAGTGATGGGACCAGATGCCATGATCTTGGCTTATTGAATGTTGAGTTTTAAGCCAGCTTTTTCATTCTCCTCTTTCACTTTCATCAAGAGGTTCTTCAATTCCTTTTCACTTTCTTCCATAAAGGTGGTGTCATCTGCATATTTGAGGTTATTGATGTTTCTCCCTGCAATCTTGATTCCAGCTTGTGCTTCATCCAGTGCGGCACTTCACATGATGTACTCTGCATAGATGTTAAATAACTAGGGTGACAATAAACAGCCTTGACATACTCCTTTCCTGATTTGGAACCAGTAAGTTGTTCCATGTCCAGTTCTAACTGTTGCTGCTTGACATGCATACAGATTTCTCAAGAGGCAGTTACGGTGGATTCTATTCTCATTTCTTGAAGAATTTTCCACAGTTTGTTGTGATCCGCACAGTCAAAGGCTTTGGAGTAGTCAATAAAGCAGAAGGGGATTTTTTTTTCTGGAACTCTCTTGCTTTTTCTATGATCCAACGGATGTTGGCAATTTGATCACTGGTTCCCCTTCCTTTTCTAAATCCAGCTTGAACATCTGGAAGTTCATGGTTTAGGTATTGTTGAAGCCTCGCTTGGAAATTTTCAGCATTACTTTACTAGCGTGTGAGATGAGTGCAATTGTGCAGCAGTTTGAACATTCTTTGGCGATGTCTTTCTTTGGGATTTTAATGAAAACGGATATTTTCCAGTCTTGTGGCCACTGCTGAGTCTTCCAAATTTGCTGGCATACTGAGTGCAGCGCTTTAACAACATCATCATTTAAGATTTGAAATAGTTCAGCTGGAATTACTTCACCTCCAACAGCTTTGTTCATAAGGTCCACTTGACTTCACACTCTAGTTTGTCTGGCTCTAGATGAGTGATCACACTATCATGGTTATCTGGGTCATTAAGATCTTTTTTGTATTTTTCTTCTGTGTATTCTTCCCACCTCTTCTTATTAACGTCTGATTCAGTTAGGTGCATACTGCACTCATTACTAGAGAAATGCAAATCAAAATCACAAGGAGGTATCACTTCACACTGGTCATAATGTTGTTTTTCAGTTGCTAACTTGTGTCTGAATCTTTGCAACCCCAATACTGTAGCACACCAGGCTTTCCTGTACTTCACTATGTCCCTGAGTTTGCCAGAAGTTATGTCTATTGAGTTTGTGATGCCATCCAATAATCTCCCCCGTTTCCTCCCCTTCTTCCCTCAATCTTTCCCAGCATTAGGGTCTTTTCTAATGAGTCAGTTGTTCACATTAGTTGACCAAAGTATTGGAGCTTCATCATCATTCCTTCCAATACATATTGAGGGATGATTTCCTTTAGGATTGATTGCTTTGATCTTGCTGTCCAAAGGACACTCAAGAGTCTTATCCAGCACCACAGCTGGAAACATCAGTTCTTTGGCACTCAGCCTTCTTTATGTTCCAGCTCCCCTTTCGGCTCAGCTGGTAAAGAGTATACCTGCAATACGGGAGACCTGGGCTCAATCCCTGGTTTGGGAAGATCCCCTGGAGAAGGGATAGGCTACCCACTCCATTATTCTGGCCTGGAGAATTCCATGGACTGTATAGTCTACGGGGTCACAAAGAGTCAGATACTACTGAGTGACTTTCACTTTCACTTTCTCACATCCATAAATGCTTACTGGAAAAACAATAGCTTTGACTATATGAACATTTGTCAGCAAAGTGATCTCTCTCTCTCTCTCTCTCTTTTTTAATATGATGTCTAGGTTTGTCATAGCTTCCCTTCCAAGGAGCAAGTGTCTTTTAATTTCATGGCTGCAGTCATGGTCTGCAGTGATTTTGGAACCTGAGAAAATAAAGTCTGTCACTGTTTCCATTGTTTTCTCCATCTATCTGCCACGAAGTGATAACCAGATGCCATGATCTTAGTTTTTTGAATGTTGAGTTTTAAGCCAGCTTTTTCAGTCTCCTCTTTCATCCTCATCAAGAGGTTCTTTAGTTTCTCTTTACTTTCTGCCGTTAGAGTGGTATCATCTGTATATCCGAGGTTATTGGTATTTCTCCCTGCAATCTTGATTCCAGCTTGAGATTCATCCAGCTCAGCATTTTGCATTATGTACACTGTTACATAAGTATGGCAACAATATGCAGATTTGACATACTCCTTTCCCAAATTTCAACAAGTCCATTTTTCCAAGTCTGGTTCTAACTATTGCTTCTTGTCCTGCACACAGGTTTCTCAGGAGGCAGGTAAGGTAGTCTCTAATCCTATCTCTTTAAGTATTTTACATAGTTTTTCGTGATTCACACAGTCAAAGGCTTTAGCATAGTCAATGAAGCCAAAATAGATGTTTTTTCTAGAATTTGCTTGCTTTTTCTATGAGAAAACACATGTTGACAATTTTATCTCTGGTTCCTCTGCCTTTTCTAAATTCAGCTTGTACATCTAGAAGTTCTGGCTTACATATTGCTGAAGTCTAGCTTAAAGGATTTTAATCATTATCTTGCTTGGCATGTGAAAAGAGCACAATTGTATGGTATATTGAACACTGTTTGGCATTGCCTGTCTTTGGGATTGGAATGAAAGCTGATATTTTCCAGTCCTGTTGCCATTGCTGAGTTTTCCAAATTCCTTGGCATATTGAGTGCAGTACTTTAACAGCATCATTTTTTAGGGTTTGAAATATTTCAGCTGAAATTCCATCACCTCCACTAGCTATGTTCATATTAATGCTTCCTAAGACCCCCTTGACTCACACTCCAGGATGTCTGACTCTAAGTGAAGGACCACACCATCGTGGTTACTTGGATCATTAAGACCTTTTTTATATAGTTTTTCTGGGTATTTTTGCCACCTCTCTTTAATCTCTTCTCCTTCTGTTAGGTCCTTGCCATTTTTTCTTTATTGTGCACATCTTTGCATTAAGTATTGCCTTGGTATCTCCAATTTTCTTGAAGATATTTCATTAAAAAATCTACAAATGATAAATACTGGAGAGGATGTGGAGAAAAGGGAAACTTCTTTTGGTGGGGATATACATTGGTAAAGCCACTATGGATAACAATTTGGAGGTTCCTTTAAAATTTTTGAATAAAGCTACCACATGGTCCAACAATCCCACTACTTGGCATATATCCAGAGGAAATCATAGTTGAGAAAGACATATGTACCCCAATGTTCACTGCAGAACTATTTACAGTAGCTAAGACATGGAAACATCCTAGAAATCCATTGACAGATGAATGGATAAAGATGTTGTGGTACATATATAACAGTGGAGTATTACTCAGGCATAAAAAGGAATGCATTCGAGTTAGTTCTAATGATGTGAATGAACCTAGACCCTAGACCCTATTATGAAGAGTGAAATAAGTCAGAAAGGGAAAAATGAATATTGTATACTATCACATATTTATGGAATCTGGAAATATGGTACTGATGAACCTATTTTCAGGGCAGCAAAGGAGACTCAGACATTAAGAACAGTCAGTGGACACGGTGAGGAAAATAGAGAGTGGGACAAATTGAGAGAGTAGCATTGAAATGTGCACGTTACCATACATGAAATAGGTAGCCAGTGGAAATTTGCTGTATGATGTAAGCGGCTCAAATCCAATGCTGTGTGACAATATATGCTTTGTCCAACCTAGAGGGGCAGGATGGGATTGGAAGTGGGAGAGAGGTTCAAGAGGAAGGGGACATATATAAACCTATGGCTGATTCACGTTGATGTATGGCAGAAACAAAAACAATATTGCAAATAATTATCCTCCAATTAAAAAGAAATAATTTTAAAATATTTCCAGACAAAAGATAATGGAAATACAATGTACCAAAACTTGTGGGATACACAAAAACTAGTTCTAATAGGAAAATTTAAGCAAATAATGCCTTCATTGAGAAAAAACAAAGATCTTGGTGCAGAGTTCTTGAGGTACTAGCCTACTGTGTTCCCCCTTTTCCTGAAAAGTAATAAAGCCACTCTTTGTTTCTCCTTTAGGGAAAACAAAAGAAAACAACAACAATAACAACAACAACAAAAACAGAAAAAATAAAGATCTCAAACAAACAACTAAATTTGCATCTAAAGGTACTAGAAAAAAAGAAGAATAAAGTAAGCCCAAAACTAGCAAAAGAAGGGAAAAATTATTAAAATAGAAATAAATGAAATGAATAGTTGAGAGATAATAGAAAAAAAAAACAACACTAAGACTTTTTAAAAACATAAACAAAGTTGGCACTTATCTATACTAATCAATAAAAATACAGAGGACCCAAATAAAATTATAAATGAAAGAGGAGACATTATACTTGATATCATGAATTCTAAAGGATCATCAGAGATGGCTATGAATGATTATACACCAAAATATATGGTATCTTTGAAGAATTTAACAAATTCCCAGAAGTATACAACTTATAAAGATGGGATCCTGAAGAAATAGCATGTCAGAACAGAAAAATTGCAAGTAAAACCAACAAGAAGGACATAGTAATAAAAAACCTCCCAACAAAGAACAGCTCTGGATAAAATGGCCTTATAGGCTACAAAACATTTGAAAATGAATAACACTGGTCTTTCTTGAATTCTTCCAAAAGATTGAAAAGGAGGGTACACTTCAAAACTGATTAATACCCCAACACCAAAGCCAGTCAAAAACATTATAAATAAAGAAAATTATAGGCAAGTATCTTTAATGGACAAAAATGAGAATATCCTCAACAAAAATCGTAGAAATTAGAATTCAATGGTACATTAAAAAGGATCATATACATGAACAAATAGGTATAACCTTGGAATACATGATAGTTCAATATCTGCAAACCAATCAGTATGAAGCACTGTATTAACAAAATAAATCATATGAACATCTGTGTGTGTGTTAGTCACTCAGTCGTGTCCAACTCTTTGTGACCCCATGGACTGTAGCCCGCCAGGCTTCTATGTCCATGGGATTCTCCAGGCAAGAATACTGGAGTGGATTGCCACTCCATTCTCCAGAGCATCTTCCCAACCCAGGGATCAAAGCTTGGCCTCCTGCATCATAAGCAGATTCTTTACTACAGAGCTACAGGGAAGTATATTAACATCTAAATAATATTAAACAAATTTTGAAAAAAATTACCATTCTTTCATGATAAGAAATCTCAACAAATTATGTATAGAAGGAATGTGCCACAACATAATATAGTGCATATATTAGTGCATATAGTCCATAGCAAACATCATAGTCAGTGGTAGAAACCTGAAAGCTTTTCCTCTAAGATCAGGGATGAGACATGTTTACCCAGTCTTGTTACTTCTATTCAACACTATTAGAAATCCTAGCCAGCACAATTAGAAGAAATATAAATGAATAACATTCCAAATTGGAAAGGAGGAAGTTAAATGATTTCTTTATAAACAGATGACATACTTGGAGTGAATGTTCAGGAATCCCTAGAGTGTCCTCCAATAAACTGGTAGAACTAGTAAACAAATTCAACAAAGTCACTGGACACAAAATCAATGTACAAAAATCACCTTTGTTTCTATACACTATGAATTATCCAAAAAGAAATAAAAGTAAAACATCTGTGATATTGATTTCTAGGAAATATGTATTTGGCCATTCAGATGACCAAAATATATTTCTCATATATATTTGCTCTTCATCCACGATTGCTGTCCTGTTGTTCCCAAAACCCTTGGAATTTCCTAAGTGTTGAGAGTGATAAAGATGTCTCCTATTATGTAAATGAGGCAACCTTTGGAAGCACCTAAGGATGGAGACTGGTTGCTAGGATTGGAGCTTTGGAATTTTCAGTTGCACCCATTGTTGTCTTGAGAGGGGAGAGGAGCTTGAGGCTGAATCAGTCACTATTGGCCAGTAATTTAGTCAATCATGACTGTGTAATGAAGCCCCCATAAAAACCCTAATGACAGCTTTTTTGGCCCTTTTCTGGAGAACTTCCATGTTGGGGAACCAAAATGCTTCCATGTGCCACCAAACTGGGCTTCAAGTCCCATGAGAATAGAAGATCCTTTGCTCATGATTTTGCCCTGTGTATCTCTTCATCTGTTGATTTGTATCATTTAATATCCTTTTAATAAATTGATAATTTAGTGAGTAAACAGGTTTTCCTGAGTTCTGTGAGCCATTAAAAACAGAGTAATTTAACCTTGGGATGAATGGGTATGGAAACCTCTGATTTTTAGCCAATTGGTCAGAAGTACAGGTAACAACCTGGACTTGTAATTGGCATTTAGAGTTTGAGGGGGTTGTTGGAACCACCAATTTGTAGCCAGTAAGTCAGAAGAGCAGGAAACAATGATGGCTTGCTTCTGGCCTCTGAAGGGGAGAGTAAGGTCTTTTGGGACTGAGCTCTTTATCTGTGGAATCGATCTCCAGAGAGATAGTGTCAAAATTGATTTGAATTCTCAGACACCCTGCTAACATATAAGAATTGCCTGTTGGTGTGGGAAACCTCTATACACACATGTTGGATAATTCTTGTTGGTTTAGGCCAAGGTTTCTTTGTTGTTTATTCACAGTTGTTTATTAGTTTCAGTGTCATTTTTGTTGTTGTTGAAAGTTTGGATGCATGAGACAAGTGCTCGGGTCTGGTGCACTGGGATGACCTAGAGGGATGGGATGGGGAGGGAGGTGGGAGGGGGGTTCAGGATGGGAAATACATGTAAATCCATGGCTGATTCATGTCAATGTATGTCAAAAACCACTACAATATTGTAAAGTAATTAGCCTCCAACTAATAAAAATAAATGAAAAAAAAAAAAAAAGAACCCACTTGCCAATGCAGGAGACGTAAGAGACTCAGGTTTGATCCCTGGGTCAGGAGGATCCCCTGAAGAAGGAAATGGCAACCCATTCCTGTATTCTTGCCTGGGAAATCCCATGGACAGAGGAGCCTGTCAGGCCACGGTCCATAGGGTTGTAAAGAGTCTGAAACAATTTAAGCAATTGAGCACACATGCATGCAATCTCATTATTAAACAAACAACAACAACAACAAAATACCAAATACTTCTGCCTGAAAAAAAAAAAGGTTATAACTACTTCTTTAAATTACTTTTGTGAAAGATGCAAAAAGAAGCTCTGTATTCTTTGTCAAAATCAGTTGGTCCTGTATGTGGGGGTCTGGAGAATGGCATGACAACCCAATCCAGTATTCTTGCCTGGAGAATCCCATGGACAGACAAGCCTGGCAGGCTACAGTCAATGGGTCACAAGAGTTGGACACGACTGAGCAACTTAGCATGCAGGTGCATGTCAGGGGATGTTCAACTTTAAGGGATCCAATATGTTCTTCTTTTGTGTGCTGTTTCTCAAGGACTCTCTATTCCTTATCAGTTCCTGGAAAACAGGAGCGAGCAGAACTGCATGCAGTTCTCAGGACTGAGATCATGAGAAAGGGCACCTGCTTGGACTCCCTTCAGTGACTCCCTTCAGTGACCTTACTTAAATGTAATCTATTCAGTTATGCCCCTCTTACTCAAGATATTGAACGCTTTCTGGCCCTTTGAAGATTGTTACTTGCTTGGCTTTGTTGTTGCTCTTTTCTTTTTTTTTTTTTTTTACTGCCTAAAGCTGCCTTGTATGAAGATATATAAACATTCATTTCTGCAAATAAAGCACCTTTGTTTCACTCGAGACTTGGGTCCCCTGCGTCCCTCTTCTCATCACCTCCAGTCCCCAGGTCCCAGTCTACAAAGACTGTGACAGGCACACATGCGGGGGTGTATTTTTGGGGGGAGTTCTCTATTTGTTTCATTGATCTATGTTTCTATATCCCTAGCAAAGCCATACTATCTTGATTAAAATTGCATTATAGTAAGTCTTAACATTGGATACAGTGATTCGGCCCACTTTATTATTTCCAGGATTGTTCCAAATACTCTAAGACCAGTAACATAATTTATATGACTTTTCACATAAATTTTAGAAAAAGTTGTCTAAGTCTAGGGAAAAACAAAAAAAACAACTTTTCAGCGATTGTGGTATTATTTCCATGAAACTTACAAATTACTTCTGAGAGATTTTACAATGTTGTTTTCCATTCTGTTAGCATAGTATGCTTCTTCATTTATTTTGGCTTCTTTCACTGGCATTTTTCTGTTTCTTTTTTTTTAGCCTACAGATTCTGTGCATTTTGTTACATATATATTTAACTATTTCACTTTTGGAGCAACTGTAAATAATATGTGCTTTTAATTTCAGTTTTCACATATGGTTGTTAATATATAAAAGTGATACTGATTCTATGGATTGATCATATGTCTTGTGACCTTGCTGAACTCCTCAATTAGTTATAGAGAAATTTTAGTAAATTCCTTGGAATTTCCTATGTAGACAATCATGTAATTTGCAAATAGGACCAATTTATCTTTTCTTTTCACTTCTGTATGATTTTTTTCTTTCTATTACCTTTTTACTGTGGTTAGATTTTTCAGTACTCTATTGAAATAAGACAGGTAGGAGCAGACATTCTCATCTTGCTCCCAATCTTAATGGTAACATATTAATTTTTTCATCATTATGTATGATGTTAACTATAGGTTTTGGTGGAAATTCTTTATCAGGCTAAAATAATTCCCCTCTTTTTCTAAATTGATGTCAGTCATTTTCATGAATAAATGTATTGTTTTTCAAAAATGTTTTCTACATCAATGAATATGGTCACAATATTATTCATCTTTATCCTTTATAATGGGTTACATTGATGTTCAAATGTTGTAACATTGTTGCAAATCTTATATAAATACCACTTAGTATGTAATTCTTTTTAAACATTGTTGGCTTAAATTTCTTAATATTCTGTGGGGAACTTTTGTCTGAATTGATGATATATTATCTGTAATTTTCATTTTCTACAGTTTGTGTCAGTTTTGATATCAAGGTAATTATGAGTTGCATAAAATGTGTGGGGTATGTTCTTTTGGGCTTCCTACATGGTGCTAGAGATAAAGAACCTGGCTGCCAAAGCAGGAGACATAAGAGACGTGGATTCCATCCCTGGGTTGGGAAGATCCCCTGGAGGAGGGTATAGCAACCCACTCCAGTATTCTTGCCTGGAGAATCCCATGGACAGAAAACCCTGGTGGGCAACAATCCACAGGGTTGCAAAGAGTTGAGCACAACTGAAGCAACTTAGCACACACACAGTGTTCTTTAATCTTCCATTTTCTGATATAAACTATAAAACTTCTGAATTATTTTATAAATGGTTGGTGAAATTCTCCCAGTGAAACCATCTTGGTAAGGATATTTGATTTTGGAAAGTTTTTTTTTTTTTTTAAGAGAGTTTTTTAG
Organism: Cervus canadensis; assembly: GCF_019320065.1. Classification (NCBI taxonomy): domain Eukaryota; kingdom Metazoa; phylum Chordata; class Mammalia; order Artiodactyla; family Cervidae; genus Cervus; species Cervus canadensis. The sequence goes on from NC_057419.1 coordinate 87,265,744, forward strand.
ACTGCATATTCAAGCTATTTAATAGTTCTAAGACTGCTCAAATTTTTCTATTTCATCTTAGTTGAATTTTTATCATTTGTCCCTGTAATGGTAATTTCATATGTCAACTTGGCTGGATTATAGTTCTCAATTATTTAACCAAGCATTAATCTAGGCAATGTTATTCAGATAATTTGTAAATCTGGTTAACATGCAAAATACATTAATCTTAAGAAGGATATTTTTTCAAAGTAATGGTGGACTTCATCCAATCAGCTGAAGGCTTACAGAAGGAAAATCAAGATTTCCTGGAGAAAGAAGAAATTCTATCTCAGGACTAGAAAATTAACTCCTGTATGAGTTTCCAAACTGTCTTATATATTTCAGACTACCAGCCCCCACAATCAAAAGAATATTCCTTAAAATAAATCTCTGTTTGTGTCTGTCTCTCAATCTGGGTAACCCTTGTTGATATAAATTTTGGTATTGAGAATAGTTCTGGAAGGGCAGAATCTTAAGGATTGGTTTTCTGAATTACTGTGTTTCTGGTAATGATTCTGTAATATAACTACATTAAAAGGCACTGATAACTCTATTTTCAGTGATAGAGAGGACACTGATAGTTCATGGTTTGATATGGCAATAGAGAGATATGAACTATCACCACTGGATATTCAAATCAAATGTTTACAAAGGCAAGATTCTAAATGACTATGAATTTAATAATTCAGAAAAAAATGTTATCAATGTTATGAGAGGAATGAGATTAATGCTTTCACCTAACTGCTGGAAAAAAATATAGAATGAGAAAAATAAGCTCAAGGTTTCAAATACTCAGATCAAACTCTGCATAAATGGTCTTAAAGTTTCTATGCCTTCCCTGAAAGAAATTCTTATCTCCTATGGACAGAGCTAAAGAATCTCATCCTACAATTGATTACATTCAATACATATTAAATTCCCAACCTCCCAGAATATCTTCTTTAAAGTGATTGAAGAAGAATTGTATCCTGAAAATTAGAATTAAGGACATATTGGAAGATTTCAATGAAGCTAGAAATATCAAACCCCTAAATTCTGCTATTTTCTTTGAAAATATAAATAGCCACTCTACCTCTCTGAGGAGGTTAACAATACTCTGCTTGAAGAACCCAGAATGGCCTTTTCTGAGGTCGATGCCTTGCAAGATACAGATGATTCCCCCCAAGACTTACCTCTACCACCCCTTTTTGCTTCACGATGAATAACTAGATTCAGTCTCAGGGGTTTGTGATAGATGAGGTATAAATTGGGACCCAAGAGTACCAATGCTACAAAAACAATTGCATAATTTTTACTGTGTATATAAACAGAGTATGGGAGGTTGATTGTGGAAATTAATATTAATCCAGGGATAGTATCAAAAATAAAATTATATGAAGCCAAATTTATTGGTATGGATATGTTAAGCAGAGATCCTGGACTCTAGAATAGTGTTCAAAGGGTTATAAAGGACCTAAAAGTTTATTTTCTTCATTGGCTCAAATATGAACCAAATAGTGGCCTAGAGTATATGAAGTTAAAATGCCAGACTTGTCTTAATATACTATAAAGGAAGTGATATAAAGGCTAGGGAGATTGGGATATTGGAGAGGATTTATTATATCTGCTCATGCACACTGGAAGAGTTTTTCACCATGACTGAGAGAAATAAGTATGCTTTAAGAGTACTGTGATTGCTTTTCTCTGTAGTACAGAGATTTCAGTAAGAGCTAGTGCCACTGAGCTGTCTACTGAATTTTTACCTGATCTCTATATAAGCTTCCCAGATGGTGCAGTGGTATAGAATCTGTCTTCCAATGAAGGAAAGATGCAAGAGATGGTTTCAATCCCTGAGTCGGGAAGATCCCCGGAAGAGAAAATGGCAACCCATTCCAGTATTGTTGTCTGGAATATTCCATGGACAGAGGAGCCTGGTGGCCTTCAGTCTATGGGGTCATACAAAGTCAGATGCAACTGACCACACACACACACACACACACACACACACACACACACACACACACACACACACACACACACACACACACCTATAAGTGATTGAGTTCCAAATCAGCCAACAGAAATCTAACTTGAATCACCAAAATGGAGAAGCAAACCCCCATAAAGAAAGAATTCCACAACACTGCCAAAAATTTATACTGTTTCTCTAAGCCTTTTCCAAAATAGCTTACAACATCTTACCAGTCTGATAGTTCAGTGGAGAAAGGAAAATACTGACTTTGTCACTGTACACTATCTCTAAGCTAACACTAATTCCAGGAGGCTCCAAACATTACTGCAGTCCACCAGTCTGAGTAGAGTCTTACAGAAACTCAAGTTCACTTCAAAGTGGCCTAGTGATTCAATGAACCCATAATGTGGTGAAAGTGAAAGAGGAGAGTGAAAAAGTTGGCTTAAAACTCAACATTCAACAAACAAATATCATGGCATCCAGTCCCATCACGTCATAGCAAATAGATTGGGAAACAATGGAAAAAGTGACAGACATTTTTGGGGGGGGCTCCAAAATCACTGCAGATGTGACTGCAGCCATGAAATTAAAAGATGCTTGCTCCTTGGAAGAAAAGCTATGACCAACCTAGACAGCACATTAAAAAGCAGAGACATTACTTTGCCAACAAAGGTCTGCCTAGTCAAAGCTTTGGTTTTTCCAGTAGTCTCACATCCATGTATGGATGTGAGAGTTGAACTATAAAGAAAGCTGAGTGCCAAAGTATTGATGCTTTTGAACTGTGGTGTTGTAGAAGACTCTTCAGAGTCCCTTGGACTGCAAGGAAATCTGACCAGTCCATCCTAAAGAAATCAGTCCAGAATATTCATTAGAAGGACTGATGTTGAAGATGAAACTCCAAAACCCTGGCCACCTGATGAGAAGAGCTGACTCAGTGGAAAAGCCCCTGATGCTGGGAAAGATTGAAAGCAGGAGGAGAAGGGGACAATAGAGGATGAGATGTTCGGATGGCATCACCGACTCGATGGGCATGAGTTTGAGCACATTCCGGGAGTTGGTGTTGGACAGGGAAGTTGCTGTACTGAAGTCCATGGGGTCACAAAGAGTCAGACACAACTGAGCTATTGAACTGACTGATAATGTGGTTATTTTCCCAATTCCAGACTGAAGAATTGGAATCGACATACTTAACGACAGAAAGAATCCCAATAATGGCTCTCTGACCAGTGGAGTAGAGACTGTTATCATAAAAAAGACCAAGAAGATCCATTGGAAGTGCCTTACCTAGGAAAATAGCAAAATCAAAACCAATACCAAGTTCCTGAAAGGATTGTAGACATTAGTACCACTTTCAAGAACTTGAAGGAAACAGGAGTGGTAATTTCCATCTTATCCTCTTTCAACTCATTTATTTGGGTTGTAATGTAAACAGATGGATCTGAGATAATGAAAACGGACTGTGGTAAACCTGACAAAGCAATGACTCCCATGCTGCTGCTGTCCCAAATGTGTGTGTGTGTGTGTGTGTGTGTGTGTGTGTTTGTGTATTTTTTTTTTGCTTGAGTAAATGAACAAATCCTCTGGTACCTGGCATGCAGCCATTGTTCTGGAAAAATGTATTATTTTAGCCTCAATATCTGTTAATAGTGACTACTAGAAGTAGTATTCCTTCAGTTAGCAAGGCCAGAAAAATATCTCCTGTCCTACCTCAAGGATTTAACATCTCTGCCAAGTTTTATGCTATAATTTGATCTCTTGACATTTCCCCCCCGCCAAGTTTAGTTGATTTACAATATGATATGAGTTTCAGGTGCATGGAAAAGTGATTCATTTATATATATACACATATATGAACCATGTATATTCAGATTACTTTCTGAATATATATTTTCAGATTATTTTCCATTATAGCTTATTTTAAGATAATGAATATAGCTTCCTGTGTTTTACAATACATTATTGTTGTTTATCTATTTTATACAGTAGTGTGTATGTGAAAGAGGACAGTGAAAAACCTGGGTTAAAACTCAACATTAAAAACACTAACATCATGGCATCTGGTCCCATCATTTCATGGCAAAGAAAAGGGGAAGTAGTAGAAGCAGTGGTCGTGGATTAGTTGCTAAGTCGTGTCTGACTCTTGTGACTACATGGACTGTAGCCTGTCAGGCTCCTCTGTCTATGGAATTCTCCAGGCAAGAATACTGAAGTGGGTTGCCATTTCCTTCTCGAGGGGATCGTCCAGACCTAGGAATCAAACCTGGGTGTCCTGTATAGCAGGCAGATTCTTAAACGACTGAGCTATGGGGAAATTGGGCTCTAAAATAACTGCAGATGGTGACTGCAGCCATGAAATTAGAAGACACTTGCTTCTTGGAAGAAAAGCTGTAACAAACCTAGACAGCATATTAAAAGGCAGAGACATCACTTTGCTGACAAAGGTCCATCTAGTCACAGCTATGATTTTTCAGGTAGTCATATACAGATATGAGAGCTGGACCATAAAGAAGACTGAGTGCCAAAGATTGATGTTTTCGAACTGTGGTGTCGGAGAAGACTCTTGAGAGTCCCTTGGACTGCAAGGAGATCAAATCAGTTAATCCTAAAGGAAATCAACCCTGAAATTTCACTGTAAATACTGATGCTGAAGCTGAACCTCCAATACTTTGGCCACCTGATGGAGAAGACTCATTGGAGAAGACCTTGATGCTTGGAAAGATTGAGAGCAGGGGGAGAAGGGGGCGACGGAGTATGAGATGGTTGGAGGCCATCATCAGCTCAATAACATGAATTTGAGCCAACTCTGGGAAAGAGTGAAGGACACGGAAGCCTGGCGTGCTGCAGTCCATGGAGTCACAAAGAGTCAGACAACTGAGCCACTGAAAAATAACAATATCTTAGCTATTGTAAGAAGAGCTGCTTTGAACAGTAAGATATATGCATCTTTTCAAATTAGTCTTTTTCTGCATAGATGCATGCAATCAGGTTGCTGAATAATGTGTTAGCTTAATTTTAATTTTTAAGGAACTTTATATTGTTTTCTATAGTGGCTTTACAAATGTGCATTTTCTTCAAAAGTTTAGGAGTGTCCCCTTTCCTCCAGACTGTTTCCAGCACTTTTAATTTGTAGACTTTTTGATTAAAGTCATCCTGACCAATGTGAGATAACATTTCCTTGCCGTTTTGACTTGAATTTTTCTAATAATTAGCAATGTTGAGCATCTTTCTGTGTGCCTGTTGGCCATCTATATGCCTTCTTTGGAGCAATGTCTATTTAGGCCTTCTGCCAATTTTTTGATTGGATTGTTTGCTTATTGATATTGAGTTATATGAGTTGTTAGTATATTTTGAAAATTAGCCTATTGTTGACTTTATCATTTGCAAATAGTTTCTCCCAGTCCATAGATTGTCTTTTTGTTTTGTTTAAGGTTTCCTTTTCTATGCAAAAGTTTTACATTTGATCAGGTCCCATTTTTTAACTTTTTCTTTTGTTTCTTTTGCCTGAGACTGATCTAAGAAAATTTTGCTATGATTTATTTCAGAGAATGTTCTCATCTAGGAGTTCTATGATGTCATGTATTATATTTAGGTCTTTAAACAATTTTGAGTTTATTGTTGCTTATGATGAGGGGATTGTTTCTATTTCACTGATTTACTTGAGGTTGTCCAGGTTTCCCAACACTCTTGTTCATCAGACTGTCTTTTCTCCTTCGTAAAATATTTCTTCCTTTTTCAAATAATAACTGACCATGACTATATGGATTTATTCCTGGGATTTCTATTCTGTTCCATTGATCTACATATTTTTGTGTCAAAATCATGCTGTTTTGAATACTGTAGCTTTGTAGTATTTTCTGAAGTCTGGGAGGGGTTCTGGTCACATCTTGATTACCTTTACCTTGTAGAAGAAATTATATTGACTTACTTTATTGGTGATATTAAGCTGATTGACTCTCAAGTGGAAGAAATACCAACTACTCTAGACTTATTTGTAAGACATTTGCATGTCAGATGAGAAAAGATTATTCTGACAAAAATTCAGTACCTTCTGTCTCAGTAAAATTTCTAGAGGTCTAGTTGTATAGGACATGTTTCAATATCCCTTCTAAGGTAAAGTATAGTTGTATCTATCTCTTGTTAAAATTTTTAAAAAAGGCATATGGAACTTTTTGAATTGGGGGACAGCATATACCTAATTAAGGTGTGCTTCCTAAGACGCCATTAATTTTGGGTGGAGCCCAAAATAAGAGAAGGCTTTGCAACAGATCTAGGCTGCTGTGCAACCTGCTGTGTCACTTGCATCATATGATCTGTAAGATTCAAAGTTACTTGACATTTCAGTAGATATGCTGCATTTCCATTTCATTTAGTTCTATATTCTTATTTCCCCCCCTCTGAAACATACTTTTTGACCAATAGATTGTTTAGACATGTACTGTCTAATTTCAAATTGTTTATAGACTTTCTTATTACCCTTCTATTATTTATTTCTAGATTGATTCCAATATGATCAGAAAGCATGTGCTGAATGACATCATTTAAATTAAAAAAAATACTGAGGTATGTTTTCTGCCCCAGGATAAGCTTGATCTTGGTAAGTGTTCAATGGGCAACTGAAAAAAATATTCTATTCTTATTAGATATGGTATTCTATATAGGATAATTACCTTATATTGTCTCTGTTCTGTTTGATTTTGTTCTGGTTTACATTCTTGCTCATTTTCTGTCTAGGAAATCTATATGTTACCATTGAAGTCAATAATTATAACTGCATATTTTTTAATTTTTTCCTCAGATCTATTATATCTATTATTAACATAGCCATTTTAAAATTAATCTTAGTCAAGTTTTGGGTAAACATATGTTTTCATGTCTTTTTCTACTTTCAACCTACCTATAGCATTGCATTTGAAATGAATTTTTTGTAGACAGCATATTGAGGAATCCTTTTTTAAGTATTCATTCTATCAATTTTTGTCTTTAATTTGTATATTGGGACAATTACATTTGAGGCTTATATATGCCATCTTTTTATTTCTTTTTTATTTTGGTGTTCACCCTCTCTTTCCTCTGTTTATCATTTCTTGTCTTCCTGTGAATTGTGTGTATTACTGTGTTTTGTGATTCCATCTTGATTTATTTATACTATTTTTTGAGTATATTATGCTATTATATTTTACTTAGTGGCTGTTCTGATTATTGCAGTATAAATATATAACATCACAGTTTGCTAGTATTGACATTTGTCACTTTGAACCAAATCTAAAAACTTCACTTTCAGTAATTACCTTTGCTCTTCCCACATTTAAAATATAATTGCCTTATTCCCTCTACATACACTAAGCACTACAAGATGTTATAATTTTTAAATAAATCATGAAACATGATTTAATAAACTCATGAGAAGGGTACTCTATTACATTGTTCCTGCTTTTACATGTTTCAACATTCTTCTTTCCTTTCCAAAGTTCCAAGCCTTCTTAAGTTTCATTTACTTTTTGCTTTAGATAACTTTACCTACTAGTTATTACTATTTTTCTGGCCATGCAGTATGCAGGATCTTAGTTCCCCTAATCATAGATCAAATCCGTGTCCCCTATAGTAGAAGCCTAGAGTCCTAACTACTGAAACACCAGAGAATTCCTATTAATTATTCTTTAAGCTTAGGTTTACCAGTAGTAGGGCTTCCATTGTGGCTCAGCTGGTAAAGAATCTGCCTGCAATACAGGATACCTGGGTTTAATCCCTGGGTTGGGAAGATCCCCTGGAAAAGGGAAGGCTACCCAGTCCAATGTCCTGGCCTGGAGAATTTCGTGCACGGTATAGTCCATAGGGTCACAAAGAGTAGGGCATTACTGAGCAACTTTCATTTACCAGTAGTAAATGTTCTCAATTTTCCTTTGAGAACAGCCTTAATGCTTTCTGGTGAACAAGACTGTATTTAGGAATTAGAAAGCCTTTTTCTGTTGTACTGGAATCAGGTGAGGTGTAAAATCTGCTAACCTCTCTGACTCTTGGAAAACATGAGGGGCTACTGGGGAGCAGATTTTTAGCTGGTGTTCAGCTAGAGTATGACAGGTATAATTTAAAAGCTCTAGTGCTCTGTTAGACCACTCTTTTTGGTTAGGAATAAGCTTTTCTATCAGTGTTTCTTGTCTGTGTTTATTGATGGTTTGAGTTGCAGATATCAGCAGCATGCTATCCAAGATATATGTTTATGTATGGTATAGTTTATAAGATGAAACATGAATTAATGCATAAAGTAACTGTTGAACACTGAAGTAAGATGTTTATTTCAAGGAAGAGTACTTGTGTGATTGTTTTAGTTGCAACCAGAATAAGCCATTTTTTCATGGCTACAAATTTTACTTGAAAAAAATGAATGACAGACAAGCTACATTTATTGACAATTTGGTAACTAGCATAAAATTTCATAAAGTTAGTAAAGGTAGCCTATCATTCCTAGAAATCAACATGCATGATTTGTTACCAATACAAAAGAGTTAAAAAATTGGAATTTTGAAAAATATATATCTGCCAGTAGGAGCTTGACATTTTTCTGTTACTAACGTTTTGTTTTTTTTAATGGTGATATCAATAAATACAATGCTATAAATGTACACTGAAATAAGCCCTGCATGATTTAGTGGATTATTTTCCAAATTACTAATGCATGATGTTACAAATTCTTGCATGGTAAAATTTTCTTACAAAGTGTAAGATCAGTTCAGTTCAGTCACTTAGTCGTGTCTGGCTCTTTGCAACCCCGTGGACTGCAGCATGCCAGGCCTCCCTGTCCATCACCAACTCCCTGAGTTTACTCAAACTCATGTCCATTGATGCAGTGAAGCCATCCAACCATCTCATACTCTGCCGTCCCCTTCTCCTCCTGCCGTCAATCTTTCCCAGAATCAGGGTCTTTCCCAATGAGTCAGTTCTTCTCATCAGGTGGCCAACGTACTGGAGTTTCAGCCTCAGCATAAATCCTTCCAATTAATAATCAGGACTGATTTCCTTTAGGATGGACTGGTTGGATCTCCTTGCAGTCCGAGGGACTATCTAGAGTCTTCTCCAACACCACAGTTCAAATGCATCAGTTCTTTGGTGCTCAGCTTTCTTCATAGTCCAACTCTCACATCCATACATGACCACTGGAAAAAGCATAGCCTTGACTAGATGGATCTTTATTGATAAAGTAATGTCTGTGGTTTTTAATAAGCTAAGTTGGTCATGACTTTTCTTCCAAGGAGCAAGTGTCTTTTAATTTCATGGCTGCAGTCACCATCTGCAGTGATTTTGGAGCCCCCCAAAATAAAAGTATCACTGTTTCCATTGTTTCCCCATCTATTTGCCATGAAGTGATGGGACCAGATGCCATGATCTTAGTTTTCTGAATGTTGTGTTTTAAGCAAACATTTTCACACTTCTCTTTCACTCTCATCAAGAGGCTCTTTAGTTCTTCTTCGCTTTTTGTCATAAGGGTGGTGCCATCTGCATATCTGAGGTTATTGATATTTCTCCCTGCATTCTTGATTCCAGCTTGTGCTTCATCTAGCCCAGTGTTTCTCATGATGTAATCTGCATATAAGTTAAATAAGCAGGGTGACAATATACAGCCTTGATGTACTCCTTTCCCAATTTGGAACCAGTCTGTTGTTCCATGTCCAGTTCTAACTATTGCTTCCTCTCCTGCATATAGGTTTCTCAAGAGACAGGTCAGGTGGTCTGGTATTCCCATCTCTTTCAGAATTTTCCACAGTTTATTGTGATCCACACAGTCGAAGGCTTTGGCGTAGTCAATAAAGAAGAAATATATGTTTTCCTGGAACTCTCTTGCTTTTTTGATGATCTATTGGGTGTTGGCAACTTGATCTCTGGTTCTTCTGACTTTTCTAAATCCAGCTTGAACATCTGGAAGTTCACAGATCATGTACTGTTGAAGCCTGACTTGGAGATTTTTGAGCATTACTTTACTAGCGTGTGAGATGAGTGCAATTGTGTGGTAGTTTGAGCATTGTTTGGCATTTCATTTCTTTGGGATTGGAATGAAAACTGACCTTTGCCAGTCCTGTGGCCACTGCTGAGTGTTACAAATCTGCAGGCATATTGAGTGCAGCACTTTCACAGCATCATCCTTTATTATTTGAAATAGCTCAACTGGAATTCCATCATCTCCACTAGCTTTGTTTGTAGTGATGCTTCCTAAGACCCGTTTGACTTCACCTACTGTCTTTCTGGGGCTTCTCTAACCTTGGTTGTGGAGTATCTCCTCATGGCTGCCCCAGCGCCATACAGCCACAAAGTGTAAGAAGGTCTGGTATATTTTAGCTTAACAAAGAAGGGTTTGTTGATAGTTTCACATTGCAACTAATTATTAAGAAACTCTTAACTAACTTTTAAGAAGCTATCAGTTATTGAGTTGTGCTACTATATCTAAGAAGATTATCTACAATTAAACTATCAAAAAACTTTTCTCTGTTTATACTATATTTCTCTATGAGGCCAAATTTTCTTCATGTCAGTACATTGTAATAACACATCGGAATAGATTAAATACAGAATAAGGTATGAGAATTCACCTATCTTCTTCTAAACTAAATATTCTGAGGAGTTACCAAAAATGTCTTAGACAAAATAAATTTGCAGTTCAGAAATTTATGTTAAATAACTGTGGAAAGTACAAATTCAGAATCAGTTTTATTTTTTAACAAAGACCATGGTTTGTTTGGGAAGATGCGACAGCAGCAGATTAAAGCCCTCTGCCTATTTTTCCAATGGCTCACGAACTCTCAGGAAAAACATTCACTTTTCCTTCTTTTTTGGTAAGAGTGCTTTTACATTCCATACCTGGGGGATCTTAACTTGCTCGCCTATCAATCTATTCCAAGCTCCCCACTGATGAAACAGCTGAACACAGCAACAAGTTATTCAAGGTGGATATCATTTGTCCACAAACTGCCTACATATTTTCACTTACTGGCATATCCTTTCTCATTTTCTGCAAATAAATCTCAATGCTGAAAAGACCAGGCTCAACTTTACCTTTTTCAAAATCTTTAGAATTTTGTGATTAAATATATCTTTTGAAAGACAGAAGATTTTAACCCATAGTCTCAAGGATATTTGTGTGCATGTCCCAACATCCAATTTTAACCTGCATCCACATTTTGGTGGCTCGGATGTTAAGAATCAGTCTGCAATGCCAGAGACCTGGTTTCGATCGCTGAGTTGGGAAGATCCCCTGGAGGAGGGCATGGCAGCCCACTCCAATATTCCTGCCTGGAGAATCCCCATGGACAGAGGAGCCCATAGGCTACAGTCCATGGGGTTGAAAAAGTCAGACATGACTGAGTGACTAAGCACAGCACAGCACACCTCTGTAGACAAGGAGAATGAATATAAACCACATAATCCATCTTTGGAAACGTCAATCCTATGAAGTGCACAAATGAATTCTGAGGTGTTGAGTATATGGGGTAGAATGTGTGTGTGTGTGTGTGTGTGTGTTCCTGTGTGTAAATGAACAGTCCCTTGGTTTTGAAGGATCTTGCCAAGTGAAAAGAGCTGTTCATGAACTAGTCACAAAGCAGGGTCTTTAGTGCTTCTCAGATTATCTAAGGGTGTTTGTTTCTTTTACCTAATAAGTCACAAACCAATAATTGTGAAAAATATGATAAAAATGAATTAATAAAAAATAAATAAGCATATATAGAGATTTTATGTCCATAATGGCAGCATAAGGAGTTTGGCAGACCCATGCCCAAATGAAATAAGCATAACCACTGATTTTATTAAAAATAAATTGAAAGCAAACAATAAAACCAAAACAAAAATATAAACAAAGTATCTGGAAATTATTATAAACACATACAGAAAATAAGTTAAAAACATTTATTCAAGAAAATTGCATATATGTCAGTAAGATCAGGATGATTTTATGGCACTTGAGCCATAAACCTCTCCCTCTCCTTCCATCAGCTTGATGGAAGATGAACTCCAAGTTGCTGAGGCTAAGATAGGGCTTCCTTTCCCCTCATCTCTCAACAAAAGTATATGATATTTTACCAGGAGAAACACCCCACCAGCATTTCTTATTCTCTCCATCTGTGAACTGAAGCAGTCAAGTTCCTATAGATGTCATTATTTGTTATAACTGAATAATATTATGACCTCAAATTTTCCATATCCATTTAAACACTGATGGACATTCAGGTTGTTTTCTTATCTTGGCTATTGTAAATTATGCTTCAACAAACTTGGCGGTACATACATAATTTCATGTTTTTGTTTTTGTTTTCTTGGGATAAAAATCCATAAGTGGAATCACTGAATGATATGGTAGTTTGAATTTTAGTTTGTTGAGGAACATCCATACTATTTCCATAGTGGTTGCACCAATTTACATTCTCACCAATTGTGCACAAGTGTTCCCTTTTTTCCCGATCTTTGATAGTAAGTTCAACATCTGATTTTCCTCAGAGTCAGCTTATATTGATGACTTTATTTTCTGGGTATGGGCCATACTTTCCTATTTCTTGTCTTATCATTTTGCATAAACTGGATTTCTAAGTAATATAGTCACAACTATGGAAATCAGATTCTATTGCTTCTGGAGAATTTTGTCATTGCTGCTGTTGTTGTGGTTGCTGTTCTTATGAGTGATCACTAGGAGACACAACCTTATAGAAGAAAATGAGTAAAAGCTATGAGGTGATCACTTTTTTCTGCCCATTAGTGAACAGAACAATATTCTATCTGTAAGTGCAAAATAGTCAATTTCTCTACAGTACTGAGCACTAGTGATATTCTAGCACTAAATTGTGGGTACTTACTTCTACATAGACATTTTTAGATATACTCCTGAACCATTCTTAATTTAAGGTTAGAAAAGGATCTAAAAAATCAACTATGAATCCATTTCTCTCCCATATCAAAGAAAGCAGAGATAGGAAACAAGTCATTTGAACTCACTTTTAAGCATGTTGATTAATAGTTTAGTGATACCAGTGTACTTATCATTGAAATGTTATTAGTAGGGTGTCTTTGGCTTAAAAAAGAGTTCATGGTAAATAATCCCAGAATGTATGAATTTCTGATGAATTAATCCTTGTTAAATAGTATATATCTATCTAACTCCCTGAGTATAAAATACAGATGCTTCATAACCTAAAATGCTCTGGGCTGTGTGAGGTCACTGATAACCTTACTTATCTTTCAACTCAGACTAGGGAACTCATGTCTGTTGTGGTAATAATGTATCTCAAGAATTTAATCTCAATGTTCTAGACTTTCCCCCTTCTTTTTATAGGTCTGTTTTTGCTTGTATCCTTGAAATTATTAGTAAAGCTTCATGTTGCATGAGCTTGCTTATTCACATTAGGCTGATTTGATAACCTTATATGGTAAGTTGTCTCAAGGATCAAGAAAGGTACTAATGAGAAAAGTTTTGAGTTCATTTGCCTTGTCCACTATCTCTTGAGTGGAAAATAATCAAGTAATTACAATATGAGCTTCAAAGATATGTCTTAAGGTGGGCTTGCTAATCTTGCCTGGCCCTTGATTAAACATATGAAAATTGTTCAAACATAAAAAAGGCAGCATTATTAATTTTAATAAAGTTCTTTGCAGCTCAAAATGTGGAAATATCACCTACAGTTCAAGGAACTGTTATTTGTGATTCTCTAGATGAAAAAAAAAAATGAATAGGGTGAATTCTTTCTAGTAATTTCACTGACCTATGCTTTTCCTTAGAATGTGGCAATGAACTAAATCATAAAACTGAAGATATCTGCTCAGAGGAAATAGCTAAGGCTATGTCACTAAGCTGAGACTATATTCCTACCTTACTAGAGTGGCAGAGTTGTTGGGTTCAAACTCAACAGGAAAATTTGATTAAGAAAAGTTGCTCAAATTAGACTTGGACTACCACCACTGTGCTAATGGTAAATAACCCACTTGCCAATGCAAGGGATGTAAGAGACATAATTTCCAGGATTCTTGCCTGAAAAATCCTGTGGGCAAAGGAACCTGGCAGACTACAGTCCATAGGGTTGCAAAGAGTCGGACACAACTGAAGTGACTTAGCTTGCACACACCACCACTGCAACTATATGAACTGCACCTGAAGTAAAAAATGTCTCAAATGGCAATATCTGGGGGGTACACAATTTGCTAAGGTAAATATTTTCCCCAATATAAGGTGGTTTTATAATGTCAAAGCTATCCTCACACTCACTCATGGAGAGATTGCAACCAGTATTTTCCTCTCTCTACTATCTATCACTCAAATAATACTGAGCATCTGTTATAGAATTTGGCATTATTAACTACTAATCTTGGGAAATAATTTAAAATTTCATTCATGCTTTCTTCTAGAACTTTCACATTTGATTTTATGATCAACTTAAAGTTTCTACAATTGTTTGGAATGAATAAAAATATTTTATTTTTTCCATATGATTTTTCATGCATCCAAGTTGAAGTGGGTTTAATGGTGACTACCCTCCTCTCCCAAATAAGGCATGCTCTCATTTTCACCCATGGAATTTGTGAATACAAACTTATTTTGGAAAAAAAACGATCTTTTCAGATATGACAGAGATTCTCAAGATTATTCTCAATTACCTGAGTGTGGTTAAATCCAATGACCAGTGTCCTTATAAGGAAAAAAGTGATGGGGACAGATACATACAATGGAAAAGGGATGTGAAGATGGAAGCAGAGCTTGGAATGGTATGTCTAAAAACCAAAGAACATTAAAGATTGTCAGCAACTACCAAAATCTAGAAAAGACTGGGAACAAATTATCTCCTAGAGCATTTTGAGGGAATATAGGACTGCCAATATATTGATTCCAGACTTCTAGTGTCTAAAACTGTGACAGAATAAATTTCTATTATTTCAGGCCATCAAGTTCATAGTAACTTTTTTTTTAAGTAAGAAAATATAAAACTACAAATAAATTTGGCAATTTCCATAAACATGAAACATCAAATTTGTCCCAAGTAGGAGAAAAAAAAACAAACAAAAAATCCTCAATAGATGGAATGACCATTATAGAAAATACAAAACTGTCCCATAAGTGTATGAGGCCTACACAGTTTCAGAGTTCATTCTATGAACATGTAGAGAGTAGATGATTCAATTCTACTTAAAATATTTCAGAGCATAGAAAACACAGGGACAACATCCAAATTTAATTTTGAAGTGAATTTAATTTTTAGAGTTTTATTTCTTTTTGGAAATTTTATGAGAAGTTTACTTTGTCATTTCTATAAGGTTTGTTTTGTTCTTATCAGTATTACTATTGTTTTTGTGCAATCTATTGTTGAACTATTTTAATATTTCATCTAATTTCATTGGAGATACTCTGATGGTTTTGCTGAATAAAATGGTTAAACATATTTTAAAATGAAGTATAAAACAGGAAATTATTTAGCCTTGGAGAAAATTTAACTTGTGCATCAATTGGACACATTTCAGTGTGCAATAGTGGCAAAATCTTAGTTGACATACAGTGGTCCTAGTGAGCAATGGTGATATTGGGGATGGGGCTCATGAGGGTAAAAAAGAAATATCTGGTATACTGCTAGTAATGTTTTCCAAGGATGAATAACCATACCTCAGATTCGCTTGAAAAACAATTGTTAAGTTTAATGGGTTAGGACAATAAATTAGTGCACATATCTATGATTAGACATTGACTCAGTGACATAAAACCAATATTATGCTAATATAATTTCCATTAGGCCAGGCTAGTAACACCAGTTGTTGATGAAGATATGCACCACCAGGAACTCATATACTTCTTGTAGAAAGAGAAAATTTAGTAATGCTTAGTTAAATTTCATATGTATATATCCTAACCTTGGAGTAGGAGATGGCAACCGACTCCAGTATTCTGACCTGGAAAATTCCATGGACAGAAGAGCCTGGTGGGGTACAGTCCATAAGGTTGCAAACAATCAGACACGGCCAAGCAACTGAGCACACACACACTTATCCTAACCTAGATGTGTATGTCCATTACATTGACCCAAGCATCCTTTCTCTGCAATCTGCTATCCAGACCCACCTTTACAAGAAGAGCACCTTGGCATGACGAAGTAAGTGATGGTATCAGAATGTGCACATTGTCATTGTCATGTAAAACCTACAATTCTAAATGATATGGCTAAAGCAAAACAAGACTAAATTAAGAGATTAATTGCTGGGTGACACTAAGCATTTGTGGTACTTTGGAAAGGCAATACGCAGGTATACAGAAACTTAGATTATTTAAAAGAAAGTGAGCCACTCTCTAATTTGGTCATTATCACTGATATTAACATCTGTCTCCATCATCTCCCTTAATAAACTCTTCTATCCCATATAAGGATGCTTTTCAGACCAGTTCATTTAATTATAGCTTCATTAGACACAGAGAAGAACATTTGGGTACAGAAAGTCTACTGGAAAATCATCTTAGGATGAACACCTATTGGGGAATGAAAAAAGCAGAATTGGGCAGAAGGAATTTAGTGTAGATGCAGCCCCAACAAAGGAGTCATCTGAGCTTACCATGAGCTCTGGACTTAAAATGGTCATTCAGAGTTGTCCTGAAATGTGGAAATGAGGCTGGGTTGACTACTCGTTGGATTGATGCAACCCCTAAGAAGGAGATAAGCCTTGGGAAAGCTGGTTCACTTCAGATGAGGAAAATGCTGGTGGTGGGTAGATGTGTACACTAAACATTAGCTGTTTACAACAGCATC
The DNA here is from genome assembly GCF_019320065.1 of Cervus canadensis. Lineage (NCBI taxonomy): Eukaryota > Metazoa > Chordata > Mammalia > Artiodactyla > Cervidae > Cervus > Cervus canadensis. Next base: position 87,282,469 of record NC_057419.1, read on the forward strand.
TGAATGAATAGTAAATGCTTCAGTCCTACAGGGAGGATCTTATTGGTGACCCACAACTTTCACTAAAATAATACTTGTTACCTTAAGGCTTTACCAGACTAGTAGTTTACTGGAAAGAAGAAAAATATAGTATTTTCTTAGGTCTCACATATTTTCCCAAAGGAGGCATTTTGAAATGTATATCTAGGGGACATGAAGAATGGACTTGTAGACACAGCAAGGGAAGGGAAGTGTGAGATGAATTGAGAGAGTAGCATTGGCATATATACACTATCATTGTTAAAATAACTAGTGACAAGCTGCTGTATAGTACAGAGAGCTCAGCTCAGTGCTCTGGGATGACTTAGAGGGGGTGGGATGGGGGTTGGGAGGGAGGCTCAAAAGGAAGGGGATATATGTATACATATAGGTGATCCACAGTGTTGTACAGCAGAAACTAACCAAAAATGGTAAAACAATATGACTGGAGAATGAAAAATAATCGTGCAAGTCTCAGTTCTCCAAATGACAATTAGAAACATCATCTGAAAACCCAAGGCAATTCTAAGTAACTTTTTTTTTTTTTTTCCTACATCCCTTGGCCTTTCTTATCCCTTCTAACATCACCACTATGGCAATCAGTCCAGCACCATAAGTGGTGGTGCCCAAAGTTTATTTTTCTCTCTATTATTATAAAAACCAAACTAGATGAACATTTCAGGTGTTGGAAAATAAGCTCCTTGCACTCAACGAAAGAGAAGATCGGGTGTAATTCAAGTAAGAAAACATGCGGGTAACGGGTAAAAATAACACCATCAGTTTTAGTTTTTGTGAAGTCAAAATTTATGCCTTGGAGTGGTTACAGATGTAATCTCCTTGCCACATTTTTGAGTTCTCTTAATGAAAGTTAAGTGAAAAATGACATGGTAAGCCAATCATGAAATTCAGGTAGTATGTGGTATTAGTTTAATATTTTAATGAATTACATTTAAAGCAATGGAAAGTTTGCCCCATAACTGAAGTTTCAAAGGCAAGTCTTGAGTTGAAATTAGACACTACACTGGCAATTACTACACACACAGGACTGAGCACTTTACTTTTACTGTAGTATATTTTGGAGGATTTAAGGAGGGATGTATTGGAGCTAAAGGGTAAGAAATGTACATGCGATCCAGAATCTGAGTCAGTTTAGAGATAATTTTTATGACATGTTATTCAAGTTTGCTGGGACAATTTCTGGTTTGGAGTCACTGTTTGCATCTCCAAGGGTGAGTCTCAGAGTCCGCTTAATGCTCCAAGCTTGGAACTTCTTGAGAGCTGCTCATGTCCGGAATCTTCTGAATGTTGTTTGCAGTACAGGGAACATCTTTTCCTGCAAAACTCTTGGATGGAGTATGTAATAAATTACACAAAGTGACCTTCTTCATATGTTAATTTTGTAATTCAAGCTTTGGAAAAACAGCCAGAAAATGCTCCTCTAGACTAAGGATATGATCAATTGCTTTTGTGACCTTATTAGGGAGTCCAGTCACTGTGACAGTGTTTGCATCTTGGACTCCTCTAGGAGGGAAACAGATGCCGACTTGGAATTGATTCATGATTTTATGAATGGCTTTTCCATGGAATCCAATAATGTGGCCATAAACACGGTTGTTTAGTGAAATTTGCATAGTTACTGATTTTTCGACTTATGCACCATTTTCATTATTGCATCCCGGGCAGCTAGGATGTTAGTTTTATATCCAACGATTGTGATTTGGTCCTGTATCTCATTGCTCCCTTTTCTTGGAAAATGGATATTAACTTTATACTCTAAGCAAATCTGAGCGATAACCGAGCCCTTTCGACCAATGATCCTGGGGTGATATTTGGGGTCTATTTTGTTAAGTTGAGTCTGAAATTTTTGAATGGTTGATCTATTTCTGTTTGTAGAGTCTTGATTTGTTCTTGTAATTTAGCCTTGGCTCGTTCTACATCTCCAGTAAGGCCAGTGATGAAAATGATATCACATTCTAATCCTGGTGCTGATGATATCTGTATTTTAATTTCACACTCATCCATTATCTTGTGTATCTTACTTTTTTTTTTTTTTTTTTTTTGACCAGCGAGGTAGTGGTGTAGATCAAAGGGAACAGTTACTTCAGCGGTGACAGGAATTAGAGCCTTAAGGGCTTCAAAGGCAGCTTCACACTTTTCTCTTTGGCCTGAGATTAATATGGTGTCACATTTTGTTGGCGAAATGGAAGTATCTCTTGTAGTGCTCTTTCCCCCTTCTTCCTTATTTTCTGGAATAGCTGGCTCTTTATCAGTAAGTGAAATCTCCTCTCTATCTGATAATTTGATTTGGACATTATAATCTTTAGTGATTTGTTTGACTCGAGAACATATTGGTCTCATTAAAAAATGATGGAACTTCTGGGGAATACACATTTTGTTGTGATTTCATTGTCCAAGTCCTCAATAATCTCCTGAATATATTTCTTGACTGCTTCAACACAAGGTCTTGCTCCTTTGATTGTGATTTTGTTACTCTGTTTTCCTGAGTGTGAAAAGCTAATAATCACACCACCATACTCCTCAGGCATGACCTGTAACACCTGACTCCTTTGCACAAAACACTGCTGGTGATGCATAGGATTTATCAGTATCTTGTCCTCCACTGCATTATCTAGATTTGTAATCAGAGTATGTAGTTTACTTTGTACATCTCTGATGGCCTTCTCTGTCCCTGTAATAGTTATCAATTCCTGATCCTTATCTTCAGGTAGAGGGAAAATGAAATGTGCTCCAGTCTCTTCACAGACTTTGGGAATATTGCCTCCTATTTTACTCATGAGAAATTTATGATACTGTGGTTTAACACGGAGGACCACAGAATAACTCTTCTTTTGCTCTTCTGCTAGTTGTAGCAGCTTTTTCTTGGCCTTTTCAACACTTTGGGCAGGTCTCCTAATAATGACTCTTTGAAGTCCTGAGTTGTTTGGAAAGAGAATATGGGCGCTTCCACATTCTTCCATGATTGCATCAACCAAACAGTCTTTAGGGTCCATAAGGGATTTGTGTAGGTTAGAAGGAATAGAAATTTCTACTTCTGAAATATTGCCTATATTTTTTTGAATTGAAAGAATCAAATCACAAGCCAATTTACAGTTTTCTGGCCTTCCCTTGATGACAATATTTTCTGAGTCACTATTTGTTGATGGAAGAATAATTTTGGTGTTGCTTGCTGCACAGATTTTTTTAATGTTTGCACCTCCTTTTCAAATGATGTTTTTGTGAAACCTTTTGAAGATGGGAAATGTTATGGAATAGTTACTTTTTACAATGTCCGTCACCAAATTCTGCAAATATTGTGTGCATTTTTCTAATTTATTTTTTGGTCCTCTAAGCTGGACGATGTCACTTCTTTGTGCTGGATCAGGGAAAGTAATCACAACTTCTGGAAATTTTTTATGGATGTCATGTATTCATTCACCTTTCTGTCCAATGATTGTGTGGTGAAATCTTTGTTCAATGGTTAAGTCCTTGTGCTCATTTTCTAAATGAAAAGCAGGTTCAAGAAGTTCTTTCTTGGCCTGTTGGACACCACGTGATTCCCCCTCAATTCTTATCAAGTTATTCTTTACATTTTCAGGTGAGATTAGCACAGAAACCTCATTCCTTTCTTTAATTCCATTTATAAAAGCACATTTCTTGCCTATCAGGTATTTATAAAACTTATAGTCAACATTAATTTCTACATAATCCATCCTGTTAATTACATCTTTTAAAATGACCTCAATTTGCTCTTGAGCATGCTTTAGCATCATCTGCTGGTCCCTCTATTGTAATTTTATCTTCTCCAGTAAACTCTATGCAACCTTCTGGCAGGTTCTGAGTAACTGTGGATATATTATGACCTTTCTTACCAATAACAAATCTGTGAAGCCAAGAAGGTACAGAGATGGAGGAGAGAGTATAATCTTGGTCTTCAAGTAGTCCTCAGTAAATGCCTTCCTTAAACTTTTAGGTTTACGTTGATATGCCACAGAATCTGACATGCTATAAGAGGGTGAGATCTCTATGGAAACTCCAGTTCTTTTCAGGATCTCCTGGACAGAATTGCCCTTGTGACCTATTGTACACTTGCACTGCAATTTCATCTCCACATCTATGGGTGTGGCTTTCTCTGGAGTATTCTCAAAAATCTTCTTTAAGAAATCCAGATCCTGAATTACTTGTTGCTTTTTTACAGGAAATCTTATTTGTGTCTGATTGGCACTAGATGGTGAATTGTGGATTTGTGCCTCTGTTTTCTGTAGGATTTTGTCAAAAGTTTTGTTGTATGGTTCAGCAATGAAAGAAGGAAATGCTTTTCCCACAGCTAACCTTTCTTCAGCATATTTGTCTTGTTCGGTAGACATAAATAAGACTTCACATGGAGCCTTTCTCATGACCTCTTTGGTGCCAATATAGATCCAGCTGGTGTAGTTAACTGGGCATAAGGTCTGAATGTTGGTTGTAGCTTTTTGTTCCAGGTCTTGTCGTTTTTCTCTAGTCTTGCCTACAATGGAAAAAAAAAATGTTCTTTGGGAATGGAAGCTGTAGTTAAAACTTGCTTCCCAAAATGTGCAAAAATCTCCTTCTGAGCTTTTGCAACAATTTCTGGGTTTCCAAAGATTGTAATGTAAGAGGCCTTTGTTTCTGGCAAAAGTTATTTCCAGGTTGGCACCAGTTCTTTGCATGATATCTAGACAGAATTTTGCTTGTGTACCTTCCTCAAACTGATTCACATATCGTTTCTCCTCCAGAGGCACATGAAAAACGTGAGTGATTGTTGAGGTCATGATAAGTTGACTGTTATTTGTTGAGGATGCAGCAGGTTCCTGATCATTTTCCAACCAACTTATTTTCTCTAGGAGTTCAGTGAATTTGTTTTTGGAGGTTGGAGTGCCAAGATTCTCTTCTGAATTTAAAGCAGTAACATCCCTTTCCTTTTGAATGTACCTACTTTGGTGCTCAGTTAATTTCTTTTTTTTTTTAATTCATTGTTGATTTTTAGATATTTGGATATGTTGCAGTTAAATGATCAATAGCCAGAAAAATCTTGTAGTTGCCTTTTTGCACATTACTGTGTGGGAAAAATAAATATTTTAAAGACAATTTCTTTCCAAATTAATCAATAAACTCGTCAATAAACATTGAAATCCTAATATTTGTATGACTTCAAAAAAATACCCAAGGTTTATCTATTCTACTGTTATAAGAGTACTAAGATAAGGCTCAAATTATAAAAACAGTGAGAAAAAAATAAATAAAAAAATAAAAACAGTGAGGAAAGAACCACCATTTTGTTAAGTATCAAAAATAGATCCTTTGGATTTTCTTATCAGAGTCATCTCAAACCTCATTTTGTCTACCAGTGCCAAAGTTTTTTCACCCTTTGGACTACTGACTGAGAATTATTTTTGGAAAAATATAACTCTCTAGTCTTCAATAATAACATATTTGCAGGGTTTCTCACTTTGCTTAAGAGCTTTTGAAGAATAATTTATATACTATAAAATTTGCATAGTCTATGCATACAATTTAATTATTTTTTGGTTAATTTACAGTTCTTTACAATGATCACAAAACCAAGTTTTAGAACATTTTCATCACCCCAAAGAGCTTCCTCATGTCATTTGCAGGTAATTCTGTTTCCACACCCTGACAAAACTAATTCTTTAATTTTTCCTTTATAAACTTGCCTTTTCTGGAAATTTACTGAATATATTATCAAACAGTACAAGGATTCTTTTCACTTTGCTTCTTTTTTAAATTAATTTATTTATTTTAATTGGAGGCTAATTACTTTACAATATTGTAGTGGTTTTTGCCACACAACACAAATCACTTCTTTGCCTTTACATACTACTTTTCAGATTCAACTATGTTATAGCATATATGAGTCCTCCATTCCTTTTACTTGCTCGGTGATATTTTAACATTAAAGTGTTCTGACTCAGGCAGTGGAAGAAGATGACATTTAAGTAAGAAGGGGAGTTCACACAACTCCCGGAAAAATACATAAAAAACACATCAAGATACTAAACAGCTCCTATAAAGTAACCTCTAGGCGAGAGCAGAAGGCTCCAGACCTCCAGGAGGATAGGCTAAGATTCCTGAAATGAGGTAGGAGAGAGGATCAGTACAGTTCAGTTCAATTTAGTCACTCAGTCATGTCTGACTCCTTGCGACCCCAAGGACTGCAGCATGCCTGTCCATCACCAACTCCTGGAGCTTACTCAAACTCACGTGCATCAAGTCAGTGATGCCACCCAACCATTGCATCCTCTGTGGTCTCCTTCTCCTCCCACCTTCAATCTTTCTGAATATCAGAGTCTTGTCCAGTGAGTCAGTTCATTGCATCAGGTAGCAAAAATATAGGAGTTTCAGCTTCAGCATCTGTCCTTCCAATGAATATTCAGGACTGATTTCATTTAGGATTGACTGGTTGGATCTCTTTGCAGTCCAGGAGACTCTAAAGAATATTCTCCAACACCATAGTTCAAAAGGATCAATTATTTGGTGCACAGCTTTATTTATAGTCCAACTTTCATATCCATACATGACAGCTGGAAAAATCATAGCTTTGACTAGACAGACCTTTGTTGGCAAAATAATGTCTCTGCTTTTTAATTTGCTGTCTAGGTTGGTCATAGCTTTTCTTCCAAGGAGCAAGTGTCTTTTAATTTCATGGCTGCACTCACCATCTGCAGTGATTTTGGAGCCACCAAAAATAAAGTCTGTCACTGTTTCCATTATTTTCCCATCTATTTGACATGAAATGATTGGACTGGATGCTATGATCTTAGTTTTCTGAATGTTGATATTTAAGCCAACTTTTTCACTCCTCTTTCACTTTCATCAACAGGCTCTTTAGTTTTTCTTTGTTTTCTGCCAAAAAGGTGGTGTCATCTGCATATCTGAGATTATTGATATTTCTCACAGCAATCTTGATTCCAGCATATGCTTCATTCACCCAGCATTTCACATGATGTACACTGCATATAAGTTAAATAAGCCGGATGACAATATACAGTCTTGATGTACTCCTTTCCCAATTTGGAACCAGTCTGTTGTTGCTTCCTGACCTGCATACAGATTTCTCAGGAGGCAGGTAAGGTGGCCTGGTATTCCCATCTCTTCAAGAATATTCCATATTTTGTTGTGATCCACATAGTCAAAGGCTTTGGTGTAGTCAATAAAACAGAAGTAGATGTTTTTGTGGAACTCTCTGGCTTGTCCTATGATCCAACGAATATTGGCAACTTGATTTCTGGCTCCTCTGCCTTTTCTAAATCCAGCTTGAACATCTGGAAGTTCATGGTTCATGTACTGTTGAAGCCTGGCTTGGAGAATTTTGAGCATTACTTTACTAGTGTGTGAGATGAGTGTAATTGTGTGGTAGTTAGAGCATTCTTTGGCATTGCCTTTCTTTGGGATTGGGATGAAACCTAACCTCTTCCAGTCTCGTGGCCACTGCTGAGTTTTCCAAATTTACTGGCATATTTTGTGCAGCACCTTCACAGCATCATCTTTTAGGATTTGAAATAGCTCAACTTGAATTCCATCACCTCCACTAGCTTTGTTCGTAGTGATGTTTCCTAAGGTCCACTTGACTTCACATTCCAGGATGTCTGGCTTTAGGTGAGTGATCACATTATTATGGTTATCTTGGTCATGAAGATCTTTTTTCTATATTTCTTCTCTTTATTCTTGAAATTTCTTCTTAATATCTTCTGCTTCTGTTAGGTCCATACCATTATTGTCCTTTATTGAGCCCATCTTTGCATGAAATGTTCCCTTGGTATCTCTGATTTCTTGAAGAGTTCTCCAGTCTTTCCCATTCTATTGTTTTCCTATATTTTTTGCATTGATCGCTCTGGAAGGCTTTCTTATCTCTCCTTGCTATTCTTTGGAACTCTGCATTCAAATGGATGTAGCTGGGAGAAATATCAATAACCTCAGATATGCAGATGACACCACCCTTATGGTAGAGAGTGAAGAGGAACTGAAAAGCCTCTTGATGAAAGTGAAAGAGGAGAGTGAAAAAGTTGGCTTAAAGCTTAACATTCAGAAAACTAAGATCATGGCATCTGGTCCCATCACCTCATGGGAAATAAATGGGGAGACAGTGGAAACAGTGTCAGACTTTATTTTTTGGGGCTCCAAAATCACTGCAGATGGTGACTGCAGCCATGAAATTAAAAGACACTTACTCCTTGGAAGGAAACTTATGACCAACCTAAATAGCATATTAAAAAGCAGAGACATTACTTGGCCAACAAAGGTCCATCTAGTCAAGACTATGATTTTTCCAGTGGTCATGTATGCATGTGAGAATTGGACTGTGAAGAAAGCTGAGCACCGAAGAACTGATGCTTTTGAACTGTGGTGTTGGAGAAGACTCTTGAGAGTCCCTAGGAGATCCAACCAGTCCATCCTAAAGGAGATCTGTCCTGGGTGTCCATTGGAGGAACTGATGCTGAAACTGAAACTCCAGTACTTTGGCTACCTCATGTGAAGAGTTTACTCATTGGAAAAGACCCTGATACTGGGAGGGATTGGGGGCAGGAGGAGAAGGGGACAACAGAGGATGAGATGGCTGGATGGCATCACCGACTTGATGGGTATGAATCTGAGTAAACTCCGGGAGTTGGTGATGGACAGGGAGACCTGGCGTGCTGCAATTCATGGGGTCACAAAGTGTCGGACATGATTGAGTGACTGAACTGAACTGAACTGAACTGAACTGAGGTTACCTTTTCTTCTTTGCTTTTCACTTCTCTTCATTTCTCAGCTATTTGTAAGGCCTCGTCAGGCAACCATTTTGACTTTTTGCATTTATTTTTCGTGGAGATGGTCTTGATCACTGCCTCCTGTACAATATCATGAACTTCTGTCCATAGTTCTTCAGGCACTCCGTTATCAGATCTAATCTCTTGAATCTACTTGTCACTTACAGTGTATAATCATAAGGGATTTGATTTAGGTCATACATGAATGGTCTGGTGATTTTCCCTTCTTCCTTCAATTTAAATCTGAATTTGGCAAAAAGGAGTTCGTGATCTGAGCCACAGTTAGCTCCCAGTCTTGTTTTTGCTGACTCTATATAACTTGCCTATCTTTGGCTGCAAAGACTATTGTCAAGCCGATTTTGGCACTGACCATCTGGTAATATCCATGTGTAGAGTTTTTTCTTGTGTTGTTGGAATAGGGTGTTTGTTATGACCAGTGCATTCTCTTTGCAAATCTCTGTTAGCCTTTGCCCAGCTTTGTTTTTTACTACAAGGCCAAATGTTCCTGTTAGTCCAGTTAGCTCTTGACTTCCTACTTTTGCATTCCAGTCCGACTATAGTGAAAGGACATCTTTTTGGGGGTGTGTTAGTTCTATAAGGTCTTGTAGGTCTTCATAGAACCGTTCAACTTCAGCTTCTTCAGGATTACTGGTCGTGACATATACTTGGATTGCTGTGATTTTGAATGGTTTGCCTTGGAACCAGACAGAGATCATTCTGTCATTTTTAAGAGTGCATCCAAGTACTGTATTTTGGACTCTTTTGTTGATTCTGATGGCTACTCCATTTTTTTCTAAGGGATTCTTGCCCACAGTAGTAGATATAATGGTCATCTGAGTTAAATTCACCCATTCCATTCCATTTTAGTTCATTGATTCCTAAAATGTCAATGTTCACTTTTGCCATCTCCTGTTTGACCACCTCCAATTTACCTTGATTCATGGACCTAATATTCTAGGTTCCTACACAATACTGCTCTTTATAGCATTGGGCTTTACTTCCATCACCAGTCACATCCAGAACTGGGTGTTGCTTTTGCTTTGGCTCTGTCTCTTTGTTCTTTCTGGAGTTATTTCTTCACTGATCTCTGTTATGCCCGATGTCCAAATCCCCGAGCGGGAAGAGAGAAGGCTTCCAAGACAATGCAACTTGCAAAAAAGGGAAGTTTATTGCTGACTCGAGTCAGGGCTTACTGCTGCAACCAACGCAGTGGTGCAGGGTCAGAAAGCCCTGAGCAGAGGCAGTTACCCAAATTTATAAGGTATGCATAAGTGGTTGGTAGCTGGCTTAAGCGGATTGGTTACATGTTTGCAAAGCAGTTTTATTGGTACAAACTTTCACGGGCTTTTGTTCAAACTTGGGCGTTCGCGGGCTTTTCAGCTTTCCCCTGATAGGTTCCCTTTTTCTTGCTAGGCACATGTTGATTGGCTGGCTCCAGGTGGCCTGATAATCAATCATGTTACCCTGGAAAACCAGGCCTACTCCTAATCTAGGCTGCCTGTCATGGCGCAGCCTCACAATCTCCAGTAACATATTGGGCATCTCCTGACCTGGAGGCTCATCTTTCAGTGTTCTTTTTGCCTTTTCATGGGGTTCTCTAGGCAAGAATACAGAAGTGGTTTGCCATTTCCTTCTCCAGTGGACCATGTTTTGTCAGAACTCTCTACCATGGCTGATTCATCTTGGATGGCCTTATATGGCATGGCTCATAGTTTCATTAAGTTAGACAAGGCTGTGGTCCATGTGATCAGTTTGGTTAGTTTTTTCCTGATGGGAGAGACTGACTGAGGGGGAAACTGGGTCTTTTTCTGCTGAGCAGTTTCATGCTCAGTAAATCTTTAATCCAATTTTCAATTGATAAAAGGGGCTGTGTTCCCTCCCTGTTGTTTGACTGGAGGGAAACTATGGTGGATGTAATGAAGATAATGGTGACCTCCTTCACAAGGGGTCATCCAGGAGAGAGAATGGAGACATTAAAAAGGAAGAGACTGAGAATTTCTGCATAGGAGCCTGTGCCCCAAGGGAGGGAAGGAGTCCTAAAACAGGAGGGATTCCTGTGCACAGGGAAGGTCCCTTTTAGGCAAACCCATGGGATAATTGTGGAATCCTGGAAAATTGGACAAAGCAGGAACTTAGAGAGCATAAAAGAGAGAAAGATTAACTTCTCAGCCTGTAAACAGTTCATGGACTGTGGCCCCAACCAGACAGCAGGCTCAGGCAATGGAGAGAAGCCCCTAGAAGCCCTGTGGCAAAGAAGGTGGGCTGAAGAGCCAAAATAAGAACACATAAACCCCACGGCATAGTGGGCAGACTGTGAGATGCATTAAGTGCACACAAGCCTGGCAAAATATAAGGCAGCCTGGTGAGTAAAGACAAGTGCACACAAGCCCTATGACATAGAGTGCAAGCTCAGGGGATTGAGGGAAGCCAACACAATTTTCCACAATGCAGAGGGCATGGTCAGGGAGCCGAGAAAAGATCCACACAAATCCTTACCTGGCAAGCTTCAGCCAGCAGTGTGGGGTCAGACTGGGGAATAGAATCACAGGCAATGATTCCAGGGACAAGTAGGGGCCTGCAAGCAGTTAAGATATGCTGAGAGGGCCACTTTGAAGCGGCTGTAGAAATAGATGTGTCTAACACTACCAAAGCCAGAAGGACAGCCTAAAGACATACTGAACACACAGACACTTCAAAACCTACTACTGGACACTGCAGTGCCCTTCAGAACCAGGGCGTAGGCACAAGCTGCCCTAAGCAAGAAAATATCACAGAACACTAACCCAGCCCCATCCATGGGGGCAGACTCCACAACTAAGAAGAACTATTACCTTGGGAACATTTTTTTTCCCTTATAAATTACACTGATTGTTCCTTCTACATATTTCTACCTTCCATTAGCCTTTTGCTGTACTGTGGAGCTTTCCTCTTTGCTTTTCTTGTTTTAAAAAATCATTTCAAGATTTTTTTCTTTTTCTTTTCTTTTTTTTTTTTTTGGTGATTTTTCTGATATATATATATTTTAAATATATTCAACTGTTTTTCTTATAGTTCTTTACTTGCTGTAGCTGCTCCTGAATATATAAAAATCTTTTTCACATACTTCTAATTTTCTTTCCTTTTCTATTTTTCTTTTCACTTTCTTTTTTTTTTACCTCTTTTCCACTCTTTCCTTTTCCATTCCCCTCCCTTCTCCTCTTTTTTTTTTTCTTTTTTATTTTCCTTTATTTCCTTCATGCTTTTTTGTTTGTTTGTTTGTTTTCAACAAGTAAGTTAAGTTGTTGAGCTCTCTTTGCTATATTCCCCAGTTGGCACTCTACTCATGCTCAGTTTTCCATATTGAGCATTAGCTAGCTCTGCTTTTAATTGGTCAATATTACTTTGGTTTCTCTTATTCACTGAGTCAATCTCCTGCACTCTTTTCTTTAGAATATTTTGGTTATAACTGTGTGGAAGTGTGTGTATATGTCCCATTACTTCTGTAATTACTTGATCTCTTCCCACTGGAACACAGGGATAAATCACACCTAACAAGAAGTAAACACAAATCACTCAACCAACCTTTCCCTCTATGGGCAAAAACCAAAAGGAAGAAGGAATACAACCCTAAAGCCTGGGAAAATGAAACCTCAAGTCGACCAAGTTAGAAAAAAAAATGAAAAGACAGATAAATACATCACAAATGAAAGGACAAGGTAGAAACCAAAAAAACCAAACCAAAACAAAACAAACAAACAAAAAACAATAAACTAAGAACTAAGAGTAAATAAGCAATTGACCTGAAAGAAAATTCAGAATAATGGTAGTAAAGATACTCTGAAGACTTGAAAATAGAATTGAGAAAATGCAAGAAACATTTAACACAGTTAATGCAATCACCAAGGAAATAGAAGAAATAAAGAATAAGCAAACAAAGATGAATAACACAATTACTTAAATAAGGAATACTCTAGAAGGAACCAATAGTATAACTGAGACAGAAGAATGGATAAGTGAGCTGGAAGATAGAATGGTGGAAATAACTGCTGAAGAGCAAAATAAAGAGAAAATAATTAAAAGAAATGAGGATAGCTTCAGAGACTTTTGGGGCAGTATTAAATGGACCAACATTCAAGTTATAGGAGCCCCAGAGGATGAAGAAAAATAAAAGGTACTGAGAAAATTTCTGAAGAAATTATAGTTGAAAACTTCCCCAACATGGGAAAGGAAATAGGCAATCAAGTCCAAGAAGTGCAGCGTCCCTTACAGGATAAATCCAAGGAAAAACACATGAAGTCACATTAATCAAGCTAACAAAAAAAAAAAAAAAAAATCAAGCTAACAGAAATTAAACACAAAGAAATAATATTAAAAGCAGCAAGGAAAAAGAAACAAGTAACATGCAAGGAAAAATCTATATGATTAACAGTAAATCTTCTAGCAGAAATACTGCAGGCCAGAAGAGAATGGCAGGATATATTCAAAGTATGGAAAGAAAAAAAAAAAATCTACAACCAAGATTACTACACCCAGCAAAGATCTCATTAAAACTTGATGGAGAAATCAAAGGCTTTACAGACAAGCAAAAGTTAAGAGAATTTAGCACCACCAAAGCAGCCTTAAAACAAATACTAAAGGGATTTACATAGCCAGTAAAAACAATAGAAAGGAAAGACCTACAACAACAAACCCAAAATAATTAAGAAAAAAAAATATATATAAATAATTACATTAAATGGATTAAATGCACCAAACAAAAGATACAGACTGAATGGATATAAAAGTAAGACCTGTATATATGCTGCCTACAAGAGATTCACTTCAGACCTAAAGACACATTCAGATTGAAAGTAAAAAGATGGAAAAAACATACTCTGTGCAAACGGAAACCAAAAGAAAGTCAGAGTGGCAATCCTTATTTCAGAAAAAAATAAAAATATACTTTAAAATAAAGAGTAGTATAAGAGACAAAGAAGTATCAATCAAAAAAGAAGACATAAAAATTTTAAATATTTATGCACCCAACATAGGAGCACTTCAATACATAAGGCAAAGACTAACAGGCATAAGAGGTGATATTGACAGTAACACAATAATAGTAGGGGACTTCAACACCACAGTTACACCAGTGAACAGATCATAAAAACAGAGAATCAATAAGAAAGCACAAACCTTAAATGAAACATTAGACCAAACGGACCTACTTGATGTTTTCAGGACTTTCTACTCAAATGCAGAAGAATACACTTTCTTCTAAAGTGCGCATGGAACATTCTCCAGCACAGACCACATTTTGGGACACAAATCAAGCTGCAGTAAGTTTAAGAAAATTGAAATCATATCAAGTATCTTCTCTGACTACAACACTATGAGAACAGATACCAACTAAGGGAGAAAAAAAAAAAAAACAGCAAAAAACACAAGTTCATGGAGATGAAACAAAATATTACTAAATAACGAAGAGGTTGCTGACAAAATAAGAAGGGAAATCAAAAGATTCCTAGAAACAAATGACAATGAAAACATGATGACCCAAAACCTCTGGGATACAGCAAAAGCAGTTCTAAGAGGGAAGTGTATAGCAATACATTCCTACCTCAAGAAACAAGAAAAAAATTGAACAGACAACCTAACTCTCTGTCTAAAGCAGCTGGAAAAAGAAGAAGAAGAACAACAACAGCCAAAAAAAAAGTCAGCAGAAGGAAAGAAATCATAAACATTAGAGCAAAAATAAATGAAAAAGAAATTAAGGAAACAATAGCAAAGATTAATAAAACTGAAAGCTGGTTCTTAGAAAATATAAACAAAACTAACAAACCAATAGCCAGCTCATCAAGGAAAAAAGGGAGAAAAATCAAATCAACACAATTAGAAATGAAAAAGGAGAGGTTACAACAGACAACACAGAAATACAAAGAATCATAACAATATTATGAGGAAGCTGTGGTACATATACACCATGGAATATTACTCAGCCGTTAAAAAGAATTCATTTGAACCAGTCCTAATGAGATGGATGAAGCTGGAGCCCATTATACAGAGTGAAGTAAGCCAGAAAGATAAAGAACATTACAGCATACTAACATATATATGGAATTTAGAAAGATGGTAACGATAACCCTATATGCAAAACAGAAAAAGAGACACAGAAATACAGAACAGACTTTTGAACTCTGTGGGAGAATGTGAGGGTGGGATATTTCAAAAGAACAGCATGTATAATATCTATGGTGAAACAGATCACCAGCCCAGGTGGGATGCATGAGACAAGTGCTCGGCCTGGTGCACTGGGAAGACCCAGAGGAATCGGGTGGAGAGGGAGTGGGAGGGGGATCAGGATTGGGAATACATGTAAATCATTGTGATTCATATCAATGTATGACAACCCTGGAAAAAAAAAAAAAAAAAAAAAAAAAAAAAAAGATGAGAAGTTAAAAAAAAAAAAAACAATATTATGAGCAACTATATGCTAATGAAATGGACAAGCTAGAGGATAGGGACAGATTCCTAGAAAATTTCAATCTCCCAAGATAAATCAGGAAGAAATAAAAATTATGAACAAGTCAATTACAAGCAGTGAAATTGAGACTGTGATCAAAAATCCGCCCCCCCCCCAAAAAAAAAAAAATCCACGGGCCAGATGGCTTCACAGGGGAATGAAATCAAACATTTAGAGAAGAGCTAATGCCTATTTTTCTGAAGCTCTTCCAAAAATTTTCAGATGAAAGAACACTTCTAAATTCATTCTACAAGGCCACAATCACCCTGATACCAAAACAAGGCCAAGACAACACAATAAATGAAAATAAGAGGCCAATATCTCTGATGAACATAAATGCAATATTTCTCAACAAAATTCTAGGAAAATAATTCAACAACACATTAAAAAGCTCATACACCATGATCAAGTCAGGCTTATTCCAGGGATTCAAGGATTTTTCAGTATATGCAAATCAATCAACATGATAAATCATATCAACAAATTGAAATATAAAAATGATATGATAATCTCAATAATCAATATTCTAGGAATCAGCAAACTAAGATGGACTGGAATTGGTGAATTAAGCTCAGATGACCATTATATCTATGACTGTGGACAGGAATCCCTTAGAAGAAATAGAGTAGCTATGATAGTCAACAAAAGTGTCTGAAATGCAATCTCAAAGCAACAGAATGACATCCTGTTCATTTGCAAGGCAAATCATTCAGTATCATGGTAATCCAAATCTATGCTCTGAACAGTAATGCTGAAGAAGCTGAAGCTGAACGGTTCTATGAAGACCTATAAGACCTGTTAGAACTAACACCCAGAAAAGATTTCCTTTTCATTATAGAGGACTGGAATGCAAAAGTAGGAAGTCAAGAAACACCAGGAAAACAGGTAAATTTGTGCTTGGAGTAAAGAAGGAAGCAGAGCAAAGGTTAACAGAATTCTGCCAAGAGAACACACTGGTCATAGCAAACACCCTCTTCCAACAACACAAGAGAAGACTCTACACATGGACATCACCGGATGGTCAACACCAGAATCAGATTTATTATATTCTTTGCAGCCAAAGATGGAGGAGCTCTATACAGTCAGCAAAAACAAGACTAGGAGCTGACTATGATTCAGTTCACGAAGTCCTTATTGCCAAATTCAAACATATTGAAAAAAATAGGGAAAGCCACTACACCATTCAGGCATGCCATAAATCAAATCCCTTATGCCTATACAGTGGAATTGAAAAATAGATTTAAGGGGCTAGATCTGATAGACAGAGTGACTGATGAACTATGAACTATGAGGTTTGTGACATTGTATGAGAGACAGGGATCAAGACCATCCCCAAGAAAAAGAAAAGCAAAAAAGCAAAATAGCTGTCTGAGGAGGCCTTACAAATAACTGTGAAAAGAAGAGAAGTGAAAAGCAAAGGAGAAAAGGAAAGATATTCCCATTTGAATGCAGAGGTCCAAAGAATAGCAAGGAGAGATAAGGAAGCCTTCCTCAGTAATCAATGCAAATAAATAAAGGAAACAATAGAATGGGAAAGACTAGAGATCTCTTCAAGAAAATTAGAGATACCAAGGGAACATTTCATGCAAATATGGACTCCATAAAGGGCAGAAATGGTATGGACCTAACAGAAGCAGAAGATATTAAGAAGAGGTGGCAAGAATACAGAGAAGAACTGTACAAAAAAGATCTTCATGACCCAGAGAATCACAATGGTGTGATCACTCGCCTAGAGCCAGATATCCTGGAATGTGAAGTCAAGTGGGCCTTAGCAAGTATCACTATGAACAAAGCTAGTGGAGGTGATGGAATTCCAGTTGAGCTATTTCAAATCTTGAAAGATGATGCTGTGAAAGTGCTACACTCAATATGCCAGCATATTTGGAAAACTCAGCAGTGGCCACAGGACTGGAAAAGGTCAGTTTTCATTCCAATTCCAAAGAAAGGTTTGCGAAAGAATGCACAAACTACTGCACAATTGCACTCATCTCATGCACTAGTAAAATAATGCTCAAAATTCTCCAACCCAGGTCTCAGAAATATGTGAACTGTGAAATTCCAGATATTCAGGCTGGTTTAAGAAAAGGCAGAGGAACCAAAGATCAAATTGCCAACATTCTCTGGATCATCAAAAAAACAAGAGAGTTTCAGAAAAACATGTATTTCTCCTTTATTGACTATGCCAAAACTTTTGACTGTGTCGATCACAATAAACTGGAAAATTCTGAAAGAGATGGGAATCCCAGACCACCTGACCTCTTGAGAAACTTGTATGTAGGTCATGAAGCAACAGTTAGAATTGGACATGGAACAACAGACTGGTTCCAAATAGGAAAAGGAGTATGTCAAGGCTGTATATTGTCACCCTGCTTATTTAACTTATATGCAGAGTACATCATGAGAAATGCTGGGCTGGAAGAAGCACAAGGTGGAATCAAGATTTCAGGGAGAAATATCAATAACCTCAGATATGCAGATGATACCACCCTTATGGCAGAAAGTGAAGAAGAACTAAAGTGCCTCTTGATGAAAGTGAAAGAGGAGTATAAAATTTGGCTCATAACTCAACATTTGAAAACTAACATCATGGCATCCAGTCCCGTCACTTCATGGTAAATAGATGGGGAAAGAGTGGAAACAGTGGCTGACTTTATTTTTTGAGGCTCCAATGTCACTGCAGATGGTGACTGTAGACATGAAATGAAAAGACGCTTACTCTTTGGAAGGAAAGTTATGACCAAACCTGGACAGCTTATTAAAAAGCAGAGACATTGCTTTGTCAACAAATGTCCGTCTAGTCAAGGCTATAGTTTTTCCAGTAATCATGTATGGATGTGAGAGTTGAACTGCAAAGGAAGCTGAGTGCTGAATTGATGCTTTTGAACTGTGGTGTTGGAGAAGACTCTTGAGAGTCTCTTGGACTGCAAGGAGATCCAACCAGTCCTTCCTAAAGGAAACCACTCCTTGGTGTTCATTGGAAGGACTGAGGTTGAAGCTGAAACTCCAATATTTTGGCCACCTGATGTGAAAAACTGACTCATTTGAAAAGACCCTCATGTCAGGGAAGATTGAAGACAGGAGGAAAAGGGGACAGCAGAGAATGAGATGGTGGGATGGCATCACCAACTCATTGGACATGAGTTTGGGTAAACTCTGGGAGTTGGTGATGGACAGGGAGGCCTGGCATGCTGCATTCCATGGGGTCTCAAAGAGTCAGACACGACTTAGTGAGTGAACCTAACTGAATCTCAATAGATGCAGAAAAAGCCTTTAATGAAATTAAGCACCCATTTATGATAATGATGCTTCAAAGAGTGGGCAGAGAAAGAATCTACCGCAACATAGCAAAGGCCATATATAATAAGCCCACAAAATATATTGTTATCAATGGTAAAAATGAAAAGCATTCCCTCTAAGATCAGGCATAAGACTAGTGTGTCCATTCTCACCACTGTTATTCATCATTATTTTAAAAGTCAGAACTCTGGAAATCAGAGAAGAAAAGGAAATAAAAGAAATCCAGATTGGAAAAGAGGAAGTAAAAGTCTCACTGTGTGCAGATGACATGATACTATACATAGAAAACACAAAAGAAACTATCAGAAAATTACTAGAGCTAATCAGAGATTTCAGCAAAGTTGCAGGATACAAGGTCAATACACAAAAATCTCTTGCAATCTTACATGCTAACAATGAAAAATTAGAGAAATTAAGAAATCTGTCCTGTTCACCATTGCAACTAAAAGAATAACTTATCTAGGAATAAACCTACGTAAGGAGACAAATGAACTGTACATGGAAAATTATAAGACACTGATGAACAAAATCAAAGATGGCATAAACAGATGAAGAAATGTTCCATGTTCCTGGGAAGGAAGAGTCAAAATTGTGAAAATGACTATACTACCAAATTCAATCTTACAGATTCAATGCTATCCCTATCAATACCAATGCCATTTTTCAGAACTAGAACAAAAAATTCCACAATTCATATGGAAACACAAAACACCATTAATAGCCAAAGCAGTCTTGAGAAAGAAGAATGGAGCTGAAGGAATCAATCTTCCTGACTTCAGACTGTACTACAGAGCTACTGTCATCAAGACTTTATGATACTGGCACAAAAACAGAAATATAGACCAATGGAACAAGAGATAAACCCATGCACCTATGGGCCCCTTATTTTTGACAAATGAGGCAAGCATATACCATGTGACAAAGATAGGCTCTTCAATAAGTATTGCTGGGAAAACTGGGCAGCTACATGTAAAAGAATGAAATTAGATCACTTCCAATGCCATATACAAAGATAAAAAGGATTAAAGATCTAAATATAAGACCGGAAACTATAAATCTCTTAGAGGAAAACATAGGCAGAACACTCGATGATGTAAATGCTTTTACCTCCTAGAGTAATGGAAATAAAAACAGAAATAAACAAGTGAGACCTAATTGAACTAAAAGCTTTTGCACAGCAAAGGAACTACAAACAAGGTGAAAAGACAGCCCTCAGAATGGGGAAAATAGGAAACAACTAACAAATAATTAATTTCTAAAGTATACAAGCAGCTCATACAACTCAACACCAGAAAAACAAATAACCCAATCAAAAAGTGGGAAAAAGATCTAAACAGACATTTCTCCAAAGAAGACATACAGATGGCTATCAAACACATGAAAAGGTGCTCAACACTGCTCATTTTTAGAGAAATGCAAATTAAAACTACAATGAGATATCACATCACACCAGTCAGAATGACCATCAACAAAAAGTCTACAAACAATAAATGTTGGACAGGGTGTGGAGAAAAGAGAACCCTCCTGCATTGCTGGTGGGAATGTAAATTTATACGGTCACTA
The DNA here is from genome assembly GCF_019320065.1 of Cervus canadensis. Taxonomy (NCBI): domain Eukaryota; kingdom Metazoa; phylum Chordata; class Mammalia; order Artiodactyla; family Cervidae; genus Cervus; species Cervus canadensis. The sequence goes on from NC_057419.1 coordinate 87,302,608, forward strand.
AGGAAGACAGTATGGAGATTCCTTAAAATAAGGTAGGAATAAAACCACCATATGACCTAGCAATCCCACTCTTGAGGAAACAATAATTGAAAAAGACACATGTACCCCAATGTTCATTGCCACAGTGTTTACAATAGCTAGAACATGGAAGCAACCCAGATGTCCATTGACAGACAAATGGATAAGGAAGCTGTAGTATATACATACATGCAATGGAACACTACTCAGCTATAAAATGGAATGCATTTGAGTCAGTTCTAATGAGGTGGATAAACCTAGAGCCTATTATACACAGTGAAGTAAGTCAGAAAGAAAAATATAAATATCATATACTAACACATATATATGGAATCTAGAAAGATAGAACTAATGATTTATTTTCAGGGCAGCAATGGAGAAAGAGACATGGAGGACAGACCTATGGACATGGGGTGAGGGGAGGAGGGAGAAGGTGAGATGTATGGAGAGAATAACATGGGAACTTACAATGCCATATGTAAAATAGATAGCCAATGGGAATTTGCTGTATGGCTCAGGGAACTCAAACTCTGTAACAATCTAGGTGGGAGAGATTGGAGGGAGTTTTGAGAGGGAGGGGACATGGGTGTACCTATGGTTGATTTTTGTTGATATTTGACAGAAAACCACAAAATTATGTAAAGCAATTATTCTTCAATTAAAAAATAAAGTGGCAAAAAACAAAAACAAAACCTGCTCCAACTCAGTCTTCTTTCCTGGTTGCAAGAGCTCCACTGGGACTGTATACATTCAGGTGTTACAACGTGCTCTTTCGGACTCCTTTGCTTGTCTCTATTTTTCCATATGTTATGTAATTTAGGCTCATAACATGGAATATCTGATACACTGATGATCTTAAAATCTAATACTCCAATAGTCATGTTTATATGCATAAACATTCTTCATATCATCACTTGACACTCTAATAGTTCTTTCAAATATATTATATCAATTGAATTCTTGATTTTTTCCCCAGACATTCTCCTCTTGGAATATTCTGAAACTTAGAAAATGTCACCTGCTATTCTCTTATTTCTCAGGCTAAGTACTTGGTGTCATCTTTGGCTTCTCACTTTATCTCACATAACACATGTAAAGTCAGAGCATTCCTGTTAATTTAAGTCTGACCTTTACTCATCATTTCCAATTTACATTCATAGTTTAAGCCAGCATGTCAATACCATAACAAGCATTGAAGTTATGCAATTAGGATTTGTCTCTATGCTTCCTAATACATACAGGCACATACCATTTAGGATGTAAATTCCTTAATTTTAAGAATTTGACTCATTCACTGTTGCATTTGCACTGCATAGCAGGGTGTCTGTCATGCTCCAAGCACTAAAAAACATGTTTTATGGCTAATAATTTGAACACTAAGCAGAAGAAAAAAAGAATAAATTACAGCAAAAGTATTTTCTAAAGAACATAAAAAAGCACTTAAGAAATCAATACAGTCAATACAGCAGGAAACATGTGCTTGATGTAACAAAAGAGAAAATGTGAATGGCCAAGTGAAAAATTTAATTCAGATTCTCTAATATTTATGAAAATACAAATAAAATATCCAGAATATTATCAATATTAAAATGTTCAGACTAGGACAATTCTTACCCTAAATTAGTGTACATTTTTGTTGTTTATCTGTACCAAACAACTCATAAAACTGTACTAGTCAATGAACCACACTTTGGCTAGCATTGGACTAGGATGTGGGAGAAGGGCATTATACTAATGTGTCAATTGTTAGGAGTAGTTTTTGGAACATTTGTCAATATATAAAAAACTGTGTATACTCTTCCCTCCAGGATCAAATTTCTAAGAGAAACACATGGGTACTTCCATCAGGGAACATTTATCAGGATACTCGTATCAGAACTGCCTCATTAATAAACAATTTAAGACCAAAGTCGTAACTATAAATAAAAAAATATGCTTACCTATTTGTGATATATTAATCCATTCAATAGAATACTGAATATGCCATTATGTAAAATAAATTAACATGTACCCATATATATATATATATATATATGAGTGAGTGAAGTTGCTTGGTCGTGTCTGACTCTTTGCAACCCCATGGACTTTAGCCTACCAGGTTCCTCCATCCATGGGATTTTCCAGGCAAAAATACTGGAGTGGGTTGCCATTTCCTTCTCCAGGAGATCTTCCTGACCCAGGGATTGAACCCGAGTCTCCTGCATGGTAGGTAAATGTTTTACCATCTGAGCCACCAGGGAAGTCCATATTATATATATTTACACCAATAAATATATATATATACACCAATAAAAATATATATTAATAAGTTCAATATATTAATATATTTATAGTAGCATATCATTTGTATACTTAAAATCACATCTAAATCTTCAGTGATGATGTACATTGTGAATATTGGGTATGTGTATTTTGCATGTGCATAGTAAAGTCTTTAGCATATATGTATAAGGATATGTTTAACTATGGATTTGGGCCCAGGGAGGGGATTCGATGGTACTACACTTTTAACACCAGGTAATGCTTTAATCAGTTGAAGTTTCTGCCTATATCAATACTTAACTAGATGTTTTTACACTCAGAACTTTATTAAGATATAAATATTGATAACAAATGACTAGGGTTCATGCTTTTTTAATAAGTCTATTGCATTTCATTTCAATAAGTCTCTATGCTCCTAAACAGTGAACTACAACAAACGGACTTACCCAGGACTGTAAAATGTTATTTGTTAAGAATTCTCAGAAGAATAGTCTGTTAGTGTGACTTTCCTGGTTTGTAGCTCAGGTTGCTTTCATTTCATACAGAGTCTCAAAAATCCTACATCAAAAAATTTATAGCTTAGGTTTTAATATAAATATAAATGCATTGAAATTAATAAAATAATAAAATATCAAAATAAACTGGATGAATATAAGTAAAAGTAAATTTATATTCATAAATATCTACAATAGAAAAGCTCATATCAGTGATCTAGGCGTCCATCTTAAGACAGTTGAAAGGAAACAAACAAACAAAAAAAACATAAAGGGGAAAATAGCAAACAATAAAGAGGACAAATATTTTGAAGAGAAAACAGAAAAACAATAGTGAAAATCAACAAAATCAAGAGTTTGTAAAAAAAATCTATAAAACTCTAGTCATACTTGTCAATCTTAAAAAAAAGATTTAAATTCCTAATATCAACCATGAAAGAGGGGACATCACAGGAGAATCTTCATTAATAGAAAAAATGAGAAAATAATATTTTAAAACTCTCCATTTTAAGACAATGACATTTAACATATGCCTGGAGGAAAGATACTTTCACAGTATGTTCTTGATTATACCGGAAAACAAATAATTGGTTAAATCAATTTAGAAAATGGTTAGGTTAGCAAAATCAAACAAGCAGTGCTTTCTTTAAGGCTTTTCAAACACTCAAGAAAAAATATATAGTGACCACAATTTTTCAATTTAATGAACATCTTATTATACTGTAGGTTACCTAAAATCATATTGAAGTACTGAAGTTCCACAAGAAACAGTTGGAAAATAATTATTTTAAGAATTTACAGTGAATGAAAATATATCAGTAGAGGGGAAGAGTCTACTCCAAATTCTGTACTTACATTAACAAGAAATATCCCTCCAAATAATCAACATTTTCCCATAGTTAAAACATTGACTATAAGCATGGTATAGTTATTCAGAAAGCCATTAAGTGGAGACAAGTATTTCCATTCAATTTTGTAAATATTAAGTATATAAGTCCTTCTGGAAAGAATATTGTTAAGATTTTTCTAAATATGCTTTCATGCAAAAATAAGTTTTGAGAAGAACAACAAAAACAAAAAGATGTCTTTAAAAATGTGTAATATATTTCTTATATTCTCTACATGTCCAGCAATCTTCAGTGTCTCTTTGGTTGACAAATTTTTGAAAGAATGGACTTACCTTAAATGTTACCTAAATAATTTGAGATGACAATTCCTTGCAACTGCTGATATTGTCTGCAAAAATCATAACTTCCATTGCCCAAAACTTGCAATGATCTACATTTAAAATACCATGTTCCCAATTAAAAACCATGAACTGACAGGACACTGGAATGTAGTTTATTGATATGAGATTTTAGGGCCAAAGAAAAGATCTCTTTTCCAAATTAAAAATTCAGATACTTAGACTCTTTCATGCAATACTATTGTCATAGAAGTTCAAAAGGATTTTCTTTGATCTGCTCTGAAAATAAATGCATCACTGTTCTAAGTATTGACAAATACCTTCATAAAAATTGCAATACGTGTCCAAGCAAAGATTAGTATATATTATCAGTATAATTTCTAAATAGAATTTGCTTTATTTAATGAAAAATTTACTTATTCCTAAATTCATCAGTCTTTTTTTTTTTTCTTTCTAATACTCTGCATTGAATATAAACCTGTTGAGCTCTAAACAGTAAGAGATTTTTTTAGTTTTTATTGATGGGCTTTGGCACTAAGAATAAAAGAAACACACACACACACACACACACACACACACATGAATGCACTCACAATACCCTCAGAAAGCTTTGCAAATATTTTAAAATCTAACAATCTGATTATTACAAAAATGGCTTAATTATTGCTTTAAAAAATGTTGAATAAACATGGATTGCTGTTTTAAGTGATTCTATAATGAAAAGACACTGGTCTGTCTTTTGAATTTTAAATTTCATCATCAATGTATTGCTGTGCATACCTCCAAACACCCTCCCTTACATGTGCATCTGTGTGTGAGAGTGTGTGTATGTGGATATCTTTTACCTGTAAATGATGAATTATCAGACAGATGTAAGTTATTGCTAAAGCACTATGCATCTGAATGCTGTCTGGGCAATCTGTGCAGAATGTTGAGCAATTGTGTGATAGGAAATATTAAATCCAACCAAATTATATTTAAGATATAGTCTACTCAACTTGTAAATAAAATTTGAAAATATAAAAGGAAAGAAAATATTGGGTTATAAAATGCTGGTGGGAAAACTCACCATATAAAAGATAACTTATGAGGTTGAACAAAGAAAGTTGGCATAAACAGAAGTTGCTACAAATATTGTCATCCATTATCATCATTATCATCACCATCATAAGCAGACAAGCATGAAAACACAATCCAGTATAAGTTTCAAATGTCAATAAAAAAGAATCCTGCAGAAATTCAAAAAGGAACAAATAACTGCAGAGGGTGAATTAGCAGACTGGTTTGAGCAAGCGTTGAACCACCTACATCCAAGGGGTGCCAAGACAATATAGACAGAATTTCATGGGCTTTGTGACCTAACAAAAAACCCAACTGAAGTGTAAACATGTCCATACTGGTGATAATGTTCACACTAGCATATTAAAATAATACTGTACTCAAGTAATAGATGAAAATTAAATAGCTATATATGTATATCTTTATATACATTATATTAAAATAAAACACATATTAGTATAAGTAATAATTCTAGGTTTAAATATACAGTGGTCATAAATATCATAAATAAGTATAAATTGTGGGAATAGATTATAAATATTTACCAGAAGAAAGCTAAGTAGAACATGGCTAATAATAAACTGATGCATCTGACATACTTTCAAAAATCAAGAATGAAGAAAAAAGGTGTGGCCTGCCAAGACAATTATCAGACTTATATGAGATGTCACTATCATTGTGCATCATAAGTCTCCCTGGGCAGCTTTGAATTTGAAGGACTTTACAAATTTTGGAGAAGGAAATGACAACTCACTCCAGTATTCTTGCCTGGAGAATTCCATGGACAGAGGAGCCTGGAAGGCTACAGTCCATGGGGTGGTCGCAAAGAGTTGGACAGAACTCTGTGATTAACTTTCACTTTTACACTTTACATTGAAAAATTCAACCTGTTTGGTTATACGCCTAGAGCACTAGATATTGTGAGTTTCTGATCTCACAACAAAAAAGCCAGTCAAAATGTCCACATGTTCACACTGCTAGGTTTGACTGAGGCTAAGATACTAAGTCACTCAGTCCTGTCCGACTCTTTGTAACCCCCATGGACTGTAGCATACCAGGCTTCTCAGTCCATGGGATTTTCCAGGCAAGAGTATTGGAGTGGGTTGCCGTTTCCTTCTCCAAAGATACTAAGTATATATACAAGTGATAGATATAAATTCAAAGGCATAAACAAAGAGAAAAAAGTATACAGATATTGTGGTTTAAAAGTATGGTGATTAAAGGGATAAGTATGGTCCATCCTGAAGGAGATAAGTCCTGGGTGTTCATTGGAAGGACTGATGCTGAAGCTGAAACAACAATACTTTGGCCATCTCATGCGAAGAGTTGACTCATTGGAAAAGACCCTGATGCTGGGAGGGATTGGGGGTAGGAGGAGAAGGGGACGACAGAGGATGAGATGGCTGGATGGCATCACCGACTCAATGGGCATGAGTTTGGGTAATCTCTGGGAGTTTGTGATGGACAGGGAGGCCTGACATGCTGCGATTCATGGGGTTGCAAAGAGTTGGACACGACTGAGCAACTGAACTGAACTGATGGTGATTAAATGGATAAGAAGAAAATAATTTGCAAAAAGTGATAGAGTAAGAATGGCCAATAAGGGAGGATGTTGAAAATTTGATCATTTTAATTAGATTTTTTTAAAACAGAAAAGTAAAACATCCAGAACTAAAAATATAAACCAAACAAATACAACATAATATGCCAGAATAATATTAAAATAAATCAATATCTACAAATAATTCTGCACAACTTTCAAAGGGCAAAAATAAAGTCCCAGAAATATCCAGAAAAGATAAGACTGTATTACCTGGAAAGGATGAATAATCAGACCAGTCTAAGTTGGCTGTATAACACTGTGCACATGAAGGCTGCCAGGAAAACCTAAAATTTTAAGGGGCTGACATCACAATGAAAAAACCAACCAAGAGGTCCACATGCTCACAGTACTAGGATTGGCCTAGGCTAGGATATTAAAGGACTGGTAAGCCAGCGGGGACAGTGGCTCAGCTGATAAAGAGCCCACCTGCCAATTCAGGTGACTCAAAAGACATGAGTTCAATCCCTAGGTGGGAAAGTTTCCCTGGAGAAGGGAATAGCAACCTGCTCCAGTATTCTTCACTGGAAAATTCCATTGACAGAGGAGCCTGGTGGACTAGAGTCCATGGGGTTACACACACATGTGGTATAAATAAAAATAAAATGAGAAAAAGAAAGAAAGGCACAGAAACATTATGATATAAAGTATATGATTATTAAAAGAGATGAAAAAATGAATGGTTTGGAAGGAACAATAGTAGAATGACAAGCAGACATACAGAAGGTTGCTGAAAAATAGACCATTACAATTACATTTTTAAAGATCCCAGAATTGAAGATGTAAATCAAACAAATGTCACATTATATAATAACAAAGATAATAATAAAAAATAAAGCCAATATCTAATCATAATATACTGGAATTTGAAAAGATTAAAGCTGAAATTAGAAACACAAAAAATCTAGAAAAGATTTAAAAATATATATCCTGGAAAAAGTAAATTATCAGACTGGAGTAACTTGGCTCTTAAATGTTATGTACACAAAGGTTGCCATGACAACATAGAATTTTGAGGGACCCAGACTAGGGTATTTAAGGTATGCACAAGTGATAGATACAAATTCAAGTACAAAATTCAAAAAGAAAAAAAAATCACTTAGATACTATCCTATACAATATATCTTGATTGAAGAGATAAAAACAGTAATTTGGAAGGAGTGACAACTGAATGAGCAACGTATATATGAGTGGGAGATATCTGAGGAAGACCACTGCAATTACATTTTTAAAATAAGAAAAAAAAATTCCAGAAAATGTGAATCAAGCAAAAATTATAACTACATTTCAGAGTAATCATAAAAGAAAGGTGTCAATATTTATGTACAATTTGATTGAACTTTTGAAGTCAAAGTAAGATTCAAAAAATTCTAGAGAAGGTAAAATACATGTTACTTGAGAAGGATGAATGATTAGACTGCTTTGTCGCCTCTGAAACACACTGTACATGATGGTTACCGGGACAGCAGAGACAGAATTATGAGGGATTCTATGACATCACAGTTTCAGAAAACAGCCAACATGGCCACATCCACACAGTGCTAGATGATCCTAAACTAGGATATTAATGGTACATTCCACTCAACTGTAGATTGAAAATAGAACATTAAAAAATGCTGATTTATGGCATAGAAGCCTTGATGTTAAAGGAGACAAGAAAATATTAACTTAATAGAACTGATAATATAGTCAAAATTCATAGTGATATTGCTAAAAATTGGACTATTACAAATAGATTGGGAAATATTAAGAAAATATTTTTTGTCAAAGTTTAACACATGAACCAATTTAAAATTTTGCCATTGTTGTTGTTGTTCAGTTGCTAAGTTGTGTCCAACTTTTTGCAACCACATGAACTGCATGCAGCACGCCAGTCTTCCATTTCCTTCAATATCTCCCTGAATTTGCTCAAACTCATGTCCATTGAGTCGGTGATGCCATCCACCCATCTCATCCACTGTCACCCCCTTTTCCTCTTGCCCTCAATCTTTCCCAATGTCAGGGTCTTTTCCAATGAGTTGTTTCTTCTCACGAGGTGGCCAAAATATTGGAGCTTCAGCTTCAGCCCCAGTCCTTCCAATGAATATTCAGGACTGATTTCCTTTAGGATTGACTGGTTCAATCTCCTTGCTGCCCAAGGGATTCCCGAGAGTCTTTTCCAGCACACTTTGAAAGCATCAGTTCTTCAATGTTCAGCCTTCTTTATGGTCCAACTTTTACATCCATGCATGACTATTGGAAAAACCATAGCTTGGATTATATGGACCTTTTTTTGCTAAAGTGTTGGCTCTGCTTTATAATACACTGTCAAGGTTTGTCATAGCTTTTCTTCCAAGAAGCAAATGTCTTTTAATTTCCTGGCTGCAGTCACTGTCCATAGTGATTTTGGAGCCGAAGAAAATGAAATCTGACACTATCCCCACTCTTTCCCCATCTATTTGGCATAAAGTGATGGGACTGGATGCCAAGATCATTGTTTCTTGAATGTTAAGTTTTAAGCCAGCTTTTTCACTCTCTTCTTTCACCTTCATCAAGCTCTTTAGTTCCTCTTCACTTTCTGCCATTAAAGTGGTATCATCTGCATATCTAAGGTTGTTGATATTTCTCCTGGCAATCTTGATTTCAACTTGTGAGTCATTCAGCCCAGCATTTCATATGATGTGCTCTGTATATAAGTTAAATAAGCAGAGTGACAGTAGACAGCCTTGATATACTCTGTTCCCAGTTTGGAACAAGTCCATTGTTTCATGCCCTATTCTAACTGCTGCTTCTTGTCCTGCATACAGGTTTCTCAGGAGGCAAGTTAGGTGATGTAATATTCCCATATATTTAAGAATTTTCCACAGTTTGTTGTGATCCATACAATCAAAGGCTTTGGCATAGTCAATGAAGAAGTAGATGCTTTTCTGGAATACCCTTGCTTTTTTTTATGATCCAGTGGCTGTTGACTATTTGATCTCTGTTTCCTCTTTTTTTTTTCTAAGTCCAGCTTGCACATATGGAAGTTCTCAGGTCACGTAATGCTGAAGAGTAGCTTGAAGGATTTTGAGCATAATATTGATAGCATGTGGAATGAGTACAATTATAAGGCAATTTGAGCATTCTTTGGCATTGCCCATCTTTGGGATTGGAATGAAAACTGACCTTTTCCAGTCCTGTGGCCACTGCTGAGTTTTCCAAATTTGCTGACGTATTGAGTGTATCACCTTAGCAGCAGCATCATTAAGGATTTGAAATAGCTCAACTGGAATTCCATCACCTCCACTAGCATTGTCTGCAGCAATGTTTATTAAGGCCCACTCAAAATCACTCAAATTCAAATTCATCCCGCTCAAGTCAGGATGCCTGGCTATGGGTGAATGACCACACCATCGTGGGTTTCTGGGTCATTAAGACCTTTTTTGTACTGTTCTTCTGTGTATTCTTGCCACCTCTTCTTAATCTCTTCTGCTTCTGTTAGGTTCTTACCATTTTTGTCATTTACTGTGCTTATCTTTGCATGAAATGTTCCCTTAATATCTCAAATTTTCTTAAAGAGACCTCTAGTATTTCCCATTCTGTTATTTTCCTCTATTCCTTTGCATTGTTCACTTGAGAAGGCTACCTTATTTTTCCTTACTATTCTCCGGGACTCTGCATTCAGTTGAGCTTATCTTTCCCTTTTTCCTATGCCTTTGCTTCTCTTCTTTTCTCAGCTATATGTAAGGACTCCTCAGACAACCACTTTGCCTTCTTTCATTTGCTATTCTTGAGGATGGTTTGTTCACCAACTCCTGTACAATATTATGAACCTCCATTCACGGTTCTTCAGGCACTCTTCTACCAGTTCTAGTCCCTTGAATCTATTCATTATCTCCACCGTATAATCATAAGGATTTGATTTAGGTCATACCTCAGTGGCCTAGTGGTTTTCCTTGCTTTCCTCATTTTCAGTTCAAATTTTGCAATAAGGAGCTCATGATCTGAGCCACAGTCAGCTCCAGGTCTTGTTTATGCTGACCATATACAGCTTCTCCATCTCTTCAAAGAATATAGTCAATCTGACTTCAGTATTGACCGTCTGGTGATTTCCATGTGTAGTCATCTCTTGGGTTGTTGGAAGATGTTTGCTATGACCACTGCATTCTCTTGACAAAACTCTGTTAGCCTTTGCCCTGCTTCATTATGTACTCCAAGGCCATACTTGCCTGTTACTCCAGGTATCTCTTGACTTCCTACTTTTTCATTCCAGTTCCTCTGCCCCAGGGTGCCCCACTGCAGGGCAGAAGCCAGGGTGCAATCCACTCCTAGGCACCCTCCAACATTGGCTCCAGCCTCCCCCAGACTCCCTCCTAAGCCACTCCAAAAGGGCTTTTGCCTTGAATTTGGGCCACATGTTGATCAATACCTAACAGCCAGTGAAGGTTTACATGATCAACAAGGACCAGCTATGGGACAATCAGGGCACCAAGCATGTCATGCAGTTATGTGGAGCAGCTGAGGGGCATGGCCCTGCTAGTTTGGGCCTGACAAAACTTGGTTCACTGGAGTAGGAAATAGAAAACCACATCAGTATTCTTGACTTGAGAACCCCATGAACAGTATGAAAAGGCAAAAAGATATGACACTGAAAGGTAAGTCCCCCAGGTTGGTAGGTACCCAATATACTACTGAGGAAGAACAGAGAAATAGCTGCAGAAAGAATGAAGAGGCTGAGCCAAAGTGGAAACGATGCCAAGTTGTGGTTGTGTCTGGTGGTGAAAGTAAAGTCTGAGTCTGTAAAGAATTCTGGGAGATAGGAAGAAAAAAAGAAAAGCAGGCCCTGGAAAGGGCCATAAAAGGAATTTATAATTATTGGTAAACTGGATGCTAAGGCATGAGACTCTTGGAACAAGTCCAGAGGGAACAGTTCATAATCTTGAAAACAAGATATAATCCTGGGGTCAGAAAACTGACCCCAGACTGTTTCCCAACTGGCATCTCAGAGTGACATGTCTTACATATCTGGAGGAAAATCTATAGATAAGAATACTGATCTTAGTTACTGATTTGTTATTGATTACTGTTTCTTAGTTACTCAGTGGTTAATGATCACTTTGTTCTTTGGACCTGAAGGCCACATGAGTTAAACCTTAACTCCTTGCACATTCTTTCCTTCATGGCTGAGAATATAATAAAGCTGGTATGGATTCAGTTTCGGCACCTTCACCTTGGAGCAGTGTTGGTCCCCTGATCCTCACTTTTCATTGAATTCTTGCGTATTGTTTCTCATTTTCCCACCGCACTGCACTTTCAGAAACCCTTCTTGTTGAGCTTGTATTGGCAAAGAACAATACAGCGTAAGAACCTGGAAAGTTAGGGCCATGAATCAAGGTAAATTGGATGTGGTCAAACAGGAGATGGCAAGAGTGAATATTGACATTTAGGAATTGGTGAACAAAAATGGACTGGAATGGGTGAATTTAATTCAGATTACCATTATATCTACCACTGTGAGCAAAAATCCCTTAGAAGCAATGATGTAGCCCTCATAGTTAACAAAAGAATCTGAAATGCTGTAGTTGGTTGCAATTTCAAACATGACAGAATGATCTCGGTTTGTTTCCAAGGCAAACCATTCAACATCACAGTAATCCAAGTCTAGGCTCCAACCACTAATGCCAAAGAAGATGAAGTTGAACGATTCTATGAAGACCTACAATATCTTCTAGAACTGAAACAAACAAACAAAAAAATGCTCTTTTCATCATAGGGGACTGGAATGCAAAAATTTTACCATATTTAAGGTTAATAATTGTTACCATTATGAGTAATAAGGAAAGCAGGCCAGCATCTACACAAAGTCAGACAAAATGTTCAGTGGAAAGGATAAAAAGAGAGACACACTGATATCCAGAAAAGAAAAAAAACAAAAAAACAACAAAAACTTGCTATCTATAAAGGATAAATTGTCAGACTGGTTGACAATTGCTCTGAAAATGTAGTTTCAAAACTATCTGGGAATTTATGGAGAATTTTGAGCAATTCTGTGACATTAAAGTGTAAAACCCAAACAACTTGTGTTAACATACTGAAAGATATATTCTATTCATCTGATAAATGGACATTTCTTTTCCCATTTATTTTTATTAGTTATTAGGCTAATAACTTTAAAATATTGTAGTGGTTTTTGTCATATATTGACATGAATCAGCCATGGATTTATATGTATTCCACATCCCGATCCCCCCTCCCACCTCCCTCTCCACCCGATTCCTCTGGGTCTTCCCAGTGCACCAGGCCTGAGCACTTGTCTCATGCATCCAGCCTGGGCTGATGATCTGTTTCACCCTAGATATTATATATGTTTCGATGCTGTTCTCTCGAAACATCCCACCCTCGCCTTCTCCCACAGAATCCAAAAGTCTGTTCTGTACATCTGTGTCTCTTTTTTTGTTTTGCATATAAGATTATCGTTACCATCTTTCTAAATTCCATATATATGTGTTAGTATGCTGTAATGTTCTTTATCTTTCTGGCTTACTTCACTCTGTATAATGGGCTCCAGTTTCATCCATCTCATTAGAACTGATTCAAATGAATTCTTTTTAATGGCTGAGTAACATTCCATGGTGTATATGTACCACAGCTTCCTCATTCATTCGTCTGCTGATGGGCATCAAGGTTGCTTCCATGTCCTGGCTATTATAAACAGTGCTGCGATGAACATTGGGGTGCACGTGTCTCTTTCAGATCCGGTTTCCTCGGTGTGTATGCCTAGGAGTGGGATTTCTGGGTCATATGACAGTTCCATTTCCAGTTTTTTAAGAAATCTCCACACTGTTCTCCATAGTGGCTGTACTAGTTTGCATTCCCACCAACAGTGTAAGAGGGTTCCCTTTTCTCCACACCCTCTCCAGCATTTATTGCTTGTAGGCTTTTGGATAGCAGCCATCCTGACTGGCGTGTAATGGTACCTCATTGTGGTTTTGATCCACATTTCTCTGATAATGAGTGATGTTGAGCATCTTTTCATGTGTTTGTTAGCCATCTGTGTGTCTTCTTTGGAGAAATGTCTGTTTAGTTCTTTGGCCCATTTTTTGATTGGGTCATTTATTTTTCTGGAATTGAGCTGCAGGTGTTGCTTGTATATTTTTGAGATTAATCCTTTGTCTGTTTCTTCATTTGCTATTATTTTCTCCCAATCTGAGGGCTGTCTTTTCAACTTGTTTATAGTTTGCTTTGTTGTGCAAAAGCTTTTTAGTTTAATTAGGTCCCTAAATGGACATTTTTAAAATTAAAAATATGAGAATTTTTAATAAAAGAATAGTGAAAGAAATGGAAAAAATATGAATTATATGAACAGACAATAGAGTGACCATACAAATAATTGTGATGAAAAAGAAAACGTTTTCACAGCTGAAAGTCTGAATTTTAATATAATCTCACAATTTAAATGAATAATAATAAAGACTGTAAGACAAAGTCATTATAGTGAAAATTTCAAAATCAAGTGTCTTTTTTGTCTTTAGCTTTCGCAATTTGATTATAATGTATCTCACTACACATTATGCTGCAATCCATGGTATTACAGTTGCACAGAACCTAATGACAACAAAACGATACATTATACTGCACCTATTATGTATAATAATTATAATGCACCTTAGATTCATTTTATTGGCTTTTTGAAATTCATGGCACTGGATTTCATTTCTCAAGCCATATTTATGAACTGTCAACAAGTATTTCATTTTTTAAATTTAATTGTCAATTAATTTTCATTATATTTGATATTATATTAAATCCATGCATATAACAAAGTGAATACAATGTTATACATTATACTCCATTTAAAGTTATTATAAAATATTGCTTATATTCCCTGCTCTGTACAACACATGTTGCAACTTATTTATTTTATACATATAAGTTTGTACTTTTTAATCTCCTAGCACTATATTGCCTCTCTTCTCTTCCATCTCCTCTCTTCCATCTCCCCAATAGTAACTACAAGTTTAGTCTCTGTTTCTGTTTTGTTATATTCATTCATTTGTTTTATATTTTATATTCCTTTATAAAAGATAATATACTGTTTGTGTCTTTCTCTATCTGAATTATTTCACTAAGATTAATATCCTTGAGGTGCAGCCATGTTGTTGCCATGTTTTGCTCCTCTGCTTTTCCCTAGCAATTGCTCCGGAGGCTGAGGGTCTGAAGCCCTCTGTGCCTCGGAGCAGGGTTCATGCACAGCTAGGCGGGTGCATCACTGTTGCCCCAGGGCGGGTGTTCCCACATTATCAGCCAGGCTTGGGGGGAGGCGGGCAGTGGTGGGAAGAGGCAGATGGGAACTGTGGGTCTCTCCAGGGTACAGCAGGGGTCTGAGAAACCAGAGGCGACAAAAGCACTTCCAGAGTGAGTGGGAACTCAGCAAGGACAAAGGTCAGCAGGTGAAAATCTACTATACTTCTACGTCCTGACAGTAAACTTGCAGAAACCCACGTGAAAAACAAAATGTCATTTCCTCCCTGGCCTGGCAAGAGCTTGGAAGTTGTCACTCCCACCCTCCCAACAAGAACAAAGCAAATTTTATTATTTTTTATGACTGAGTAGTATTCCATACATAAGTACAGAGTATTTCATTTATATGTGTACATAATATATATAGATAGATAATACTATATATCCACCATATCATCTTCATCCATTCATGTGTTAATGGACACTTAAGTTGTTTCCATACCTTGGCTGTTGTAAATAATGCTGCTGTGGATACTAGGGTATATGTATATTTTCAAATTAGTGTTTTTGCTTTCTTTGCATTACACAAGGAATGGAATTGTTGGATCATATGCTAGTTCTATTTTCAGTTTTTTGAAGAACTTTCTTATTATTTCCCATAATGGCTGCACCGATTTACACTCCTACTGATGTTGTACAAAGTTTCCTTTTCTCCACATCATTGCCAACATTTGTTATTGGTGGTCTTTTTGATGATAACCATTCTCACAAATGTGAGGTGATATCGCATTTTGGTTTTGATTTGTATTTCTCTCATGATTCGTGAAGTTGAGCAGCTTTTCATGTGCCGGTTGGCCATCTGTATATCTTCTCTGGAAAAATATCTATTCAAGTTTTCTGCTCATTTTTAACCATATTGTTTGTTTTGTTGATATTGAGTGGTAAAAGCAGGTGATATATTTTGGTATTAACCTTGATCCATCATATAATTTGCAAATATTTTCTCCCATTCAGGAGGG
Organism: Cervus canadensis; assembly: GCF_019320065.1. Lineage (NCBI taxonomy): Eukaryota > Metazoa > Chordata > Mammalia > Artiodactyla > Cervidae > Cervus > Cervus canadensis. The sequence goes on from NC_057419.1 coordinate 87,318,445, forward strand.
TGATTTTTATTTTGATAGTTTCATGTGCAAAGACAAGTCTAATGAAGTCTCATCTATTTATTTTTGATTTTGTTTAGTTTGCCTTAAGAGAAAGAAAAAAATTATGGTTACAATTTATGTGCTCTACATATATTTTCTTCTAGGAATTGTATGGTTTCTAGTATTACATTTTGGTCTTTAATCCATTTTGAGTTTTTTTTTTTTTTTGTATTGTGTGAGGAAGTGTTCTAATTACTTTTTTTTTTTTTTATTATTTTTAGCTGTCCTGTTTTCCCAGCGCCACTTACTGAAAAGAGTGGTTTTCCCCATTTTATATTATATTCTTGCTTCCTTTTTCATGGATTTATTGACCGTGAGACCATGGGTTTATTTCTGGTCTCTTTATGTTAAATTTATGATAATATATTAGACTTCAACAAAAAACTGATATAATGTGATATTAATGTCATAATAAATATTTACAAGATTAGATATTATTTATTTATACACATATGCTCCTGCTGCTGCTGCTGCTAAGTTGCTTCGGTCGTGTCTGACTCTGTGCAACCCCAAAGACGGCAGCCCACCAGGCTTCCCTGTCCCTGGGATTCTCCAGGCAAGAACACTGGAGTGGGTTGCCATTTTCTTCTCCAATGCATGAAAGTGAAAAGTGAAAGTGAAGTAGCTCTGTCATGTCCAACTCTTCTCGAACCCATGGACTGCAGCCTGCCAGGCCCCTCCTTTCATGAGATTTTTCAGGCAAGATTACTGGAGTGGGGTGCCATTACCTTCTCCATTATACATATACAGATATATACAAAACACAAAACATAATTATACATGCTTTTTTTCTTTTAAATAAGCCTGCATTTTATTTGATTGTTTTTCTTTTTTGGCTAGGCACTTCCCTACCAGTCTTCTCTGTTAATCTTTAGCAACTCTATCCAACCCAACAGGTGGAATTCTAATTTGTTGCTTTTTATGTATAATATTGCATAATATTGCAAAATATAGGCATAAAACATTATATTCAGTGGTTCCTATTTTTTACTGATTATTTATTTTCTTTCTGGATTTTTGCCAACATGAACGATACTGCAATAAATACACTTACATTAATATATCCATCCATACACTCTATTATTTCATTTCTGTTTACTAGTTTCCAGATACTGGGATTGTTGAGTATTTGCTACTATTATATATACGCTATATTCAAAAATAAAATATACTTACAGGTTTTTAAACCATCTTAATGTTTTTGTTATATTAATGTTATTCAGGCTTCATACACTGAACATGTGAACTTCCTGTTACATTTGTTGTTCTTTTGCCAGAACAATTTTAACAACCTTCTGCAGCAGAAGGTAAATACCCCCTCTGTCCCAGGGTAAAGCAATGGCAGATTTATTCCGAGGATAAAAACTTCAAGAGAATAGCAGGAAAATTAAGGCAGGAGGCTGGGCCTTGCCCAGAACACATGTATCTCATTCTCAAAGTCAGGACACTTCTCCTACCAAACATGCACAGAAAGGCTCATTGGAGGTCATAAAAGAGTGATGTCAAGAGATGTTCTACCCATATGCCTTTTGGTAGGGTCCATCTTGGATAAGAGAGGCCTGTGTACACATGGGAGGATCCTGAGATATATCAAATATAGACTGCTTAGTGCTGAGTCGCACAGGCTCAGTCATATTCAACTCTTGGCAACCCTATGGACTCTAGCCTACCAGGCTCCTCTATTTATCCCTGGAATTTTCCAGCAAGAATATTGGATTGGGTTGCTGTTTCCTACTTCAGAGGATCTTCCTGACTCAAGGATTGAAGCTGTGTCTCTCACACCTCCTGCATTTGCAGGCAGATCCTTTACCATTGTGCTACCTGGGAAACCCAATATAGACTGAGAACTTGGCTAGCCAAAATGATTGGCCAAAGGAAACCCAAAAGAAATGCCCCATAAAAGTAATTCAAACTGGGGGGGGGGGTCCTACGATGGCAGAGGAATAGGACAAGGAGATCACTTTCTCCCCCACAAATTCATCAAAAGAACATTTGAGCGCCGAGCAAATTCCACAGAACAATTTCTGAATGCTGGCAGAGGACATCAGACATCCAGAAAAGCAGCCCACTGTCTTTGAAAGGAGGTAGGACAAAATATAAAAGATAAAAAGAGAGACAAAAGAGGTAGTGACAGAGATCCATCTTGGGAAGGGAGTCTTAAAAAAGAGAGATGTTTCCAAACACCAGGAAACACTCTCTCTAGCAGGTCTGTGGCGAGCCTTAGAATCTCAGAGGGCAAAATAATCAGGAGGAAAAATAAATAAATAATTGAAACCCACAGATTACGTGCCTAACAGCAACTTCCAGCGGTGTAACTGCCCAGACACTTGCAACCCCCACTAGCAAGTGGGGGAGGGACAGGGAGGAGCGGGCCTGAATGCCCTGAGGACAATCTGAGGGAACTAGCTTCAGATAGCAACCCAGACTGTGGTATAGCTATCCCATGATCCCAAGAAAAGCCCTAACCACAGCCAGGCATGCTCACAGAACAAAGGACTGAGCAGAGCTAGCTGGCTGCAGACCAGCCCGTCTCCTGCTGGAGACAAGCAGGCGAGGGCAGCCATATCCAGAAGGGGGCACTTGCGGCCCCAGAGATGCATCCTATACCAAACTGCAAGCAGACTTCATTGCTAACCAAGACTTCTTGGGATTCTGGATGGCTGACATCCACCGGGAGGGTCGCAGCCAGAGATCAGCTTCCCAAAAGAAGGAATGCCCACCGTACAGCCAGAAAGCTGAGCGGCTGGGACCGGGAAGGCGATAAGTCGCAGCCTTCAACTGGGGGCGACTATGCTCGCCAAGGACCTGGTCACCTGAGCTGGTCAGATCTGGAACAGGGGCAAAACGCAGGTCCAACCAAGTCTGCACCTTTGTGGAGTACTTGAGAACCTGAATCTGAGGGGCTTAGACCTGGGAAGTGCATGTAAACCAGGGCCCGCATCAGACAGTTCCCAGCAGAGCAACCTCAAGTCTGAGCAGTGTAGACTGGGAAAGCACACACGCCATGAGTGGGGGCAAACCCAGTGTGGCTGAATCACTGTGAACACACACCAGTGATATTTGTTTGCAGTGTTCCTCCCTCCCCAAAGTGTGACTGAACAAGCAAGCCTAAAAAAAAAAAAAAAAAGTGACCACCACCGCACCCCTTGTGTCAGGGTGGAAATTAGACACTGAAGAGACCAGCAAACAGAAGAAGGGGAAATAAACAGAGGGGACCACTTTGGAAGTGACAGGTGCAATAGATTAAAACTCTACAGCTAGCACCGACTATATAGGAAGGGGCCTATAGCCCATGAGAAGTACAAGCCAGGACAAGGAACTAACTGAAAATGAACTGACCCCACACTGTCCACAACAGACCCAGAGAAAGTCTTAGATACATTTTTACTACTATCATTTTTTAAATTAAAAAAAAATTGAAAATAATTTATTTTTTTTTGTTATTTTTAAGTCCCCATTACTCCTTTAATTTTCATTTTTATAACCTACTACTATCTTGCCCAAAAAAAGACCTTATTTTTAAAGTAAACTTCATATATATATAATAATTGCTGTGCCTTTGTGTGTTTTTGTTGTTGTTGTTGTTGTTATTTTTTTTGTTTTGTTTTAATACTGTATTTTTCAAAATCTAACCTCTACTCAAGATTTTTAATCTTTGCTTTTTGGTATTTGTTATCAACTTTGCACCTTTAAGAACCCAATCTTCAGTACCCATTTTTACTTGGGAGCGAGATCATTGGCCTGAATGCTGTCTCCACCTTTTGACTCTTCTTTTTGTCCACCAGGTTGCCTCTATCTCCCCCCACCCCTTTTCTTCTCTATCCAATTTGGTGAATCTCTTTATGTGTTCTAGACTATGGAGAACACTCAGGGAACTGATTACTGGCTGGATCTGTATCTTTCCTTTTGATTCCCACTTTTACCCTCCTGGACACCTCTGTCTCCTCCCTCCCTCTTCTCTTCTCTGTGTAACTCCATGAACATCTCTGAGGGATCCAGACTGTGGAGAGCACATAAGGAAGTGATTACTGGCTAGCTTGCTTTCTCCCCTTTTGATTCCCCCTCTCCTCTTCCTGGTCACCTCTATCTCCCTCCTCCCTCTTCTCTTCTCCATATAACTCTGTGTACCTCTCCAGGCGGCCCTCACTGTCAAGAAACTTTTCATCATTAACCTAGATGTTTTATCATTGGTGCTGTATAGCTGGAGAAGTCTTGAGGCTACTGTAAGATTAAGACTGAAAACCAGAGGAAGGAGGCTTAAGTCCAAATCCTGAGAACACCAGAGAACACCTGAATCCAGGGAACATTAATCAATAGGAACTCATCAAATGCCTCCATACCTACACTGAAACCAAGCACCACCCAAAGGCCAACAAGCTCCAGAGCAAGACATACCATGCAAATTATCCAGCAACACAGGAACATAACCCTCAGTCTCAATATACAGGCTGTCCAAAGTCACACCAAGCTCACTGACATCTCAAAATTTATTACTGGACACTTCATTGCACTCCAGAAAGAAGAAATCCAGCTCCACCTACCAGAACACTGATGCAAGCTTCCCTAACCAGGAAACCTTGACAAGCCACCCATCCAACCCCACCCACAGTGAGGAACCTCCACAATAAAGAGGAACTGCCAACTGCCAGAATACAGAAAGGCCACCCTAAACACAGCAATATAAACAAGATGAAAAGGCAGAGAAATACCCAGCAGGTAGAGGAACAGGATAAATGCCCACCAACCCAAACAAAAGAGGAAGAGATAGGGAGTCTACGTGATAAATATTTCCAAATAATGATAGTGAAAATGATCCAAAATCTTGAAAACAATTTGGAGTTACAGATAAATAGCCTGGAGACAAGGATCAAGAAGATGCAAGAAATGTTTAACAAGGAACTAGAAGAAATAAAAAAGGAGTCAATATATAATGAATAATGTAATAAATGTGATCAAAAGCACTCTGGAGTGAACAAAAAGTAGAATAACAGAGGCAGAAGATAAGATAAGGGAGGTAGAAGATAGAATAGTAGAAATAAATGAAACGAAGAGGAAAAAAGAAAAAAAAGAATTAAAAGAAATGAGGACAACCTCATAGACGTCTGGGACAATGTTAAACACCCTAACATTCGAATCATAGGAGTCCCAGAAGAAGAAGACAAAAAGAAAGACCATGAGAAAAAACTTGAGGAGATAATAGTTGAAAACTTCCCTAAAATGGGGAAGGAAATAATTACCCAAGTCCAAGAAATCCAGACAGTCCCAAACAGGATAAACCCAAGGTGGAACACCCCAAGACACATATTAATCAAATTAACAAAAATCAAACACAAAGACCAAATATTAAAAGCAGCATGGGAAAAACAAAAAATAACACACAAGGGGATTCCCATAAGGATAACAGCTGATCTTTCAAAAGATACTCTTCAGGTCAGAAGGGAATGGCAGGACATATTTAAAGTGATGAAAGAAAATAACCTACAACCCAGATTACTGTATCCAGCAAGGATCTCATTCGAATATTAAGGAGAAATCAAAAGCTTTACAGGCAAGCAAAAGCTGAGAGAATTCAGCACCACCAAACCAGCTCTTCAACAAATAATAAAGGATCTTCTTTAGACAGGAAACACAGAAAAGGTATATAAACTTGAACCCAAAAAACAAAGTAATTGGCAACAGGATCATGCTTATCAATAATTACCTTAAATGTAAAATGGTTGAATGCCCCAACCAAAAGACAAAGATTGGTTGAATGGATGCAAAAACAAAACCCCTATATATGTTGTCTACAAGAGACCCACCTCGAAACAAAGGACATATACAGTCTGAAAGTGAAGGGCTGGAAAAAAATACTCCATGCAAATAGAGACCAAAAGAAAGCAAGAGTAACAATACTCATATCAGATAAAATAGACTTTAAAACAAAGGCTGTGAAAAGAGACAAAGATGGACATTATACAATGATCAAAGGATCAATCCAAGAAGAAGATATAACAATCATAAATATATATACACCTAACATAGGAGCATCACAATATGTAAGACAAATTCTAACAAGGATGAAAAGGGAAATTAACAATAACACAATAATACTGGGAGACTTTAATACCCCACTCACACCTATGGATAGATCAACTAAACAGAAAATTAGCAAGGAGACACAAACTTTAAATGATACTATAGACCAGTTAGACCTAATTGATATCTACATGATATTTCACCCCAAAACAATGAATTTCACCTTTTTCTCAAGCACACATGGAACTTTTTCCATAATAGATCACATCCTACACCATAAATCTAGCCTTGGTAAATTCAAAAAAATTGAAATCATTCCAAGCATCTTTTCTGACCACAATATAGTAAGATTAGATGTCAACTACAGGAGAAAAACTATTAAAGATCAAAACATATGAAGGCTGAACAACACACTGCAGAATAACCAACAAATCACAGAAGAAATCAAAAAAGAAATCAAAAGATGCATAGAAATGAATTAAAATGAAAACACAGAAACCTAAAACCTATGGGACACTGTAAAGGCAGTACTAAGGGGAAGGTTCGTAGCAATACAGGCTTACCTCAAGAAATAAGAAAAAAGTCAAATAAATAACCTAACTGTACAACTAAAGAAACTTGAAAAGGAAGAAATTATGAAACTCAGGTTTAGTAGAAGGAAAGAAATCTTAAAAATTAGGGCAGAAATAAATGCAAAAGAAATAAAAGAGATCATAGCAAAAATCAACAAAGCCAAAAGCTGGTTCTTTGAGAAGATAAGTAAAATTGGCAAACCATTAGCCAGACTCATTAAGAAACAAAGGGAGAAAAATAAAATCAACAAAATTAGAAATGAAAATGGAGAGATCACAAGAGATAACACAGAATTACAAAGGATCAGAAGAGACTATTAACAGCAACTATATGCAAATAAAATGGACAACTTGGAAGAAATGGACAAATTCTTAGAAAAGTACAACTTTCCAAAATGGAACCCAGAAGAAATAGAAAATCTTAACAGACCCATAACAGGCACAAAAATTGCAACTGTAATCAGAAATCTTCCAACAAACAAAAGCCCAGGACCAGATGGCTTCTCAGCTGAATTCTAAGAAAAATTTAGAAAAGAACTAACACCTATCCTACTCAAACTCTTCCAAAAAATTGCAGAGGAAGGTAAACTGCCAAACTCATTCTATGAGGTGACCATCACCCTAATACCAAAACCTGACAAAGATACCACAAAAAAAAAAAAAAAAAAAAGAGAGAGAGAAAACCACAGGCCAATGTCACTGAAGAACATAGATGGAAAAATCCTTAACAAAATTCTAGAAAACAGAATTCAACAACATATTAAAAAGATCATACATCATGACCAAGTGGGCTTTATCTCAGGGATGCAAGGATTCTTCAATATCCGCAAAGCAATCAATGTAATACACCACATTAACAAACTGATAAATAAAAACGATATGATTGTCTCAATCAATGCAGAGAAAGCCCTTGACAAAATTCAATATCCATTTATGATAAAAACCCTCCAGAAAGCAAGAATAGAAGGAACATACCTCAGCATAATCAAAGCTGTATATGACAAACCCTCAGCAAATTTTATCCTCAGTGGTGAAAAATTGAAAGTATTTCCCCTAAAGTCAGGAACAAGACGAGGGTGCCCACTCTCACCACTACTATTCAATATAGTTTTGGAAGTTTTGGCCACGGCAATCAGAGCAGAAAAAGAAATAAAAGGAATCCAGATTGGAAAAGAAGAAGTGAAACTCTCACTGTTTGCAGATGACATGATTTTCTACATGGAAAACCCTAAAGACTCCACCAGAAAATTACTAGAGCTAACCAATGAATATAGTAAAGTTGCAGGATATAAAATTAACACACAGAAATCCCTTGCATTCCTATACACTAAAAATGAGAAAACAGAAAGAGAAAGTAAAGAAACAATTCCATTCATCATTGCAACGAAAATAATAAAAAACTTAGGAATATATCTAACTAAAGAAAAAAAAGTCCTATTAAAAAAACACTATAAAACACTGATGAAAGAAATCAAACAGGACACAAATAGATGGAGAAATGTACTGTATTCATGGATTGGAAGAAACAATACAGTGAAAATGAGTATAAAACCCAAAGCAATCTATAGATTCAATGCAATCCCTATCAAGCTACCAACAGTATTTTTCAGAGAACTAGAACAAATAATTTCATCATTTGTATGGAAATACAAAAAACTTCGGATAGCCAAAGCAGTCTTGAGAAAGAAGAATGAAACTGAAGGACTCAACCTGCCTGACTTCAGGCTCTACTACAAAGCCACAGTCATCAAGACAGTATGGTACTGGTACAGAGACAGAAATATACATAAATGGAACAAATTAGAAAGCCCACAGATAAACCCACTACCTATGGACACCTTATCTTTGACAAACAAGGCAAGAATACACAATGGAGAAAAAATCTCTTTAACAAGTGGTGCTGGGAAAACTGGTCAACCACTTGTAAAAGCATGAAACTAGAACACTTTCTAACACCATACACAAAAATAAACTCAAAATGGATTAAAGATCTAAACATAAGACCAGAAACTATTAAACTCCTAGAGGAAAACATTGGCAAAACACTCTCCAACATAAACCACAGCATGATCCTCTATCACCCACCTCCCAGAATATTCGAAATGAAAGCAAAAATAAACAAATGGGATCTGATTAAAACTAAAAACTTCTGCACAACAAAGGAAACTATAATCAAGATGAAAAGACAACCTTCAGAATGGGAAAAAATAATAGCAAACAAAGCAATGGACAAAGATTTAATCTCAAAAATATACAAGCATCTCCTACAGCTCAATTCCAGAAAAATAAACAACCCAATCAAAAAGTGGACAAAGAACTAAACAGACATTTCTCCAAGGAAGACATACAGATGGCTAACAAACACATGAAAAGATGCTCAAATCACTTATTATCAGAGAAATGCAAATCAAAACCACAATGAGGTACCATTTCACGCCAGTCAGAATGACTGCTATCCAAAAGTCTACAAGAAATAAATGCTGGAGAAGGTATGGAGAAAAAGGAACCCTCTTACACTGTTGGTGGGAATGCAAACTAGTACAGCCACTATGGAGAATAGTGTGGAGATTCCTTAACAAACTGGAAATAGAACTGCCATATGACCCAGCAATCCCACTTCTGGGCATACACACTGAGGAAACCAGAATCGAAAGAGACACATGTACCCGAATTTCCATCACAGCACTGTTTCTAATAGCCAGGACATGGAAGCAATCTAGATGCCCATCAGAAGACAAATGGATAAGAAATCTCTGGTACATATACCCAATGGAATATTACTTAGCCATTAAAAAGAACAAATTTGAATCAGTTCTATTGAGGTGGATGAAACTGGAGCCTACTATACAGAGTGAAGTAAGCCAGAAAGAAAAACACCAATACAGAAAGGAGGTAATGATAACCCTGTGTGTGAGACAGCAAAAGAGACACACATGCATTGAACAGTCTTTTGGACTCTGTGGGAGAGGGCAAGGGAGGGATGATACGGGAGAATGGCATTGAAACATGTAAAATATCATATGTGAAATGAATCGCCAGTCCAGGTTTGTTGCATGATATGGGGTGCTTGGGGCTGGTGCAATGGGATGACCCAGAGGGATGGGATGGGGAGGGAGGTGGGAGGGGCGTTCAGGATGGGGAATACATGTACACTCATGGTGAATTCAAGTCAATGTATGGCAAAACCAATACAATATTGTAAAGTAAAATCAACTAATTAATTAATTTTTTAAAAAGTAATTCAAACTGCCATGAGGTGCAACTCAAGGACTCTTTCTCTGAGTCTGCCTGTGTGTCTATCCATATGTACTGTACTGTTTTCCTCCTAATAAGTACTTTACTTGTTTCATTACTTTCTATCTTTGTAAGAATTCTTTCCTGCAAAATTGAAGAGCTACAGTCCTTGTCACTGACCACTGGTCTAGTGGTTCGGATTTAGTGCTCTCACCACCATGCCCCAACCTCATTCTCTCCTTGGGAACCCATGCCCCACTTCAAGTCATTGCAGGCTGAGGTCACTAGAGATCAATTGGAGTTATTTTATATCTAAAGATGTGGTAACACTATAGATGGAACTATACACTTGCTAGCAGGGTTATGCTCAATATTCTCCAAGCTAGGCTTCAACAGTATATGAACCAAGAACTTCCAGATATAGAAACTGGATTTAGAAAAGGCAGAGGAACAAGAGATCAAATTGCCAGCATTTGTTGGATCATGCAGAAAGCAAAATAACTAAAAAAATCTACTTCTGCTAATTTGACTATGCTAAACCTTTAATGTGTAGATCTCAACAAACTGTGGAAAATTTTTCAAGAGATGGGAGTTCCAGACCACCTTACCTGTCTCCTAAGAAACCTGTATGTAGGTCAAGAAGCAAAAATTAGAACCAGTCATGGAATAACTGACTGCTTCCAGATTGGGAAGGAATATGGCAAGGTTGTATATTGTCACCCTGCTTATTTAAATTATATGCAGAGTACATCATGTGAAATACCAGACTGGATGAATTGCAAGCTGGAATCAAGGTTGCCAAGGGAAATATCAACAACCTCGGATATGCAGATGATACCATTCTAATGGCAGAAAGAGAAGAGGAACTAAACAGCCTCTTGATGAGTCTGGAAGAGAAGAGTGAAAAAGCTGGGTTGAAACTCAACATTCAAAAAACTAAGATCATGGCATTTGGTCCTATTATTTCATGGCAAATGGAAGTGGGGAAAAAAAAATAGAAGCCGTGATGGATTTTATTTTCTAGAGCTCCAAACTCACCATAGATGGTGACTACAGCCAAGAAAGAAAGACACTTGTTTCTTGGAAAGAAAGCTATGACAAACCCAGACAGTATATTAAAAAGTAGAGACATTATTTTGCTGATAAGCATGTATAAAATCAAAGCTATGGTTTCCAGTAGTCATGTATTAATGTGAGAACTGGACCATAAACAAGGTTGAGACCAAAGAATTGATGCTTTCGAATTGTGGTGCTGGAGAAAGCTCTTGAGAGTTCCATGGATTGCAAGGAAATCAAACCAGTCAATCCTATAAGAAATGAACCTGAAAACATTGAAATGACAGAGGCTGAAGTTGAAGCTCCAACACTTTGGCCACCTGATGCTAAAAGGTGACTCACTGGAAAAGACCCTGATGCTAATGAGAAGGAGGGAGCAGAGGAAGAGATGCTTAGGTAGTATCACTGACTCAAGGGACACGAATTTGAGCAAGCTCAGGGAGATAGTAGAGGACAGAGAAGCCTAGCATACTGCAGTCCATGGGGTCACAAAGAGTTGGAGTTGACTTTGTGACTGAACAACAACAATAACTGCAACATACATGGAACTCATTTGACTTTGATGTGCTTTTCAGAAGCAGATATTAAAATATCTTTTAAATTTCTGTTATGGTAGTGTGTGTAAAAAAATGTTTCACAATACTATACTGTGTACTTAAAAGTTGCTAAGAGAGTAAATCTTAAAGGTTTTCACCACGTATACACATAGACACACACAAAAGGTAACTGTGAAATAATGTATTACCTAACCTTATTGTAGTAATCATTTTCCAATATATATGTATGTCAACTCATCACACTGTACACCTTAAATTTACACAATGTTATATGCTAAATATATCTCAATAAAGCTGGAGAAATTAAAATAGAAATATAAAACAGTGAAAAAAATGTTTCACATCTCTTTGGCTATGTTTTGGAAATTTATATTTGCTAAGAAATAGTCTGTTTTCTCTAGATTTTTTAGTTTATTTATACATCAGGGAAGCATATGGTAATTTCTTTTCATTGATTCCACTTTTCCAGCTAAATGTATTATGGATTTTTTTTTACTCATGTTTTTTTTTTCCCCTTGATCAGAATCATATGGAATATAACTATATTTTTAACTAAATGAATGTGTATTCCCTCTCATTTAAAAGATATGAGAATTAACACCCAAGAAAGCAATAATTCCAGTTGTCAAAGCTGCCAAATTAGCTCCAATTATTAATACTTGGAATATCATAAGGTGGAAAAATAAATTTAGCTTAGAATTGTAAGATTAGTGGATGCATATTTCCATGGTATTAGAAAAATGCTAATTCTCAAATTTTCTGGTTACATATTTAGAAGTACATCATTTTCATGAGAAGTTCTTATTTGAGGTCTTATTTTTACCTTGGAAATAGTCTCAATTTTATATGTATATCTAGAAGGAATATTAAAAATGTGGTCTTCTAGTCATTCAAAATTACATCTGGCTTACAAAAGGAAATAACATTTCAGGAATTAACAGATTATGTAGCATTAAATTATTACTAAACAGTTGGCACGTAGAAGGAAATAATACCAATATATAAATGGAAAACAAAGAATTAATGGGTCTTTTTCCAGCTGACATGTTTAAAACATTTCAAAATTCTAAAGGAAAATTTTTGTTTCTAAAATTTCTTCTTTCAATATACTTTAGTATAAGGAAAAAATGTTCTCTTTCAATCACTTAGTCACGTCTGACTCTTAGCGACCCCATGGACTGCAGCATGCCAGGCTTTCCTGTCCTTCACCATCTCCTGGAGCTTGCTCAAACTCATGTCCATTGAGTTGGTGATGCCATCCAACCATCTCATCCTCTGTCGTCCCCTTCTTCTCCTGCCTTCAAACTTTCCCAACATCAAGGTCTTGGTGGTCAGAGTATCGGAGCTTCAACTTCAGCATCAGTCCTTCCAATGAATATTTAAGACTGAGTTCCTTTAGGATTGACTAGCTTGATCTCCTTACAGTGCAAGGGACTCTCAAGAAGTCTTCTCCAACACATTTCAAAAGCATCAGTCCTTCATTGTTCAGCCTTCTTTACGGTCCAACTCTCACATCCATACATGACTAACAGGAAAATCATAGCTTTGACTATACAAAACTTTATTGGCAAAGTAATGTTTCCGCTTTTTAAAATGCTGTTTAAGTTTGTCATAGCTTTTCTTCCAAGGAGCAAGCGTCTTTTGATTCCATGGCTGCAGTCACCATCTGCAGTGATTTTGGAGCCCAAGAAAATAAATTTACCACTGTTTCCATTGTTGTCCCATATTTTTGCCATGAAGTGATGGTACTGGATGCCATGATCTTAGTTTTTTGAATGTTCAGATTTAAGTCAGCTTTTTCACTCTCCTCTTTCACTTTCATCAAGAGGCTTTTTAGTACCTCTTTACTTTCTGCCACAAGGGTGATATAATCTGCATATCTGAGGTTATCACATCAATACTTCTCCCGGCAAACTTGATTCCAGCTTGTGCTTCATCCAGCCTGGCATTTCACATGATATACTCTGCATCATGAGAAATGCTGGGCTGGATGAAGCACAAGCTGGAGTAAAGATTGCCAGGAGAAATATCAATTGGACTCAGACTCAGACAAGCTTGCTATATAATCATGTCTTAGTTACTAACTTGTTAAGAGACATTAGACAAGATTTCATAAAAATAGATGGATATATAGATAGAAAAAATATGCAATTTAATTAGAAAACTTCAGAAGTTTGTTCTGAGGATTACACATGAAACATGTAACAAAATACCTGGCATATATTGGAGACTAAAATACTTTTTTTTAAGCATTTTCTTCTTTTCATATTTTCCAAGAATGATGAGACTATGACTATTAGTATTGTTTCTGCATCATTTCCATTAATTCTTGAAACTCTGTGTTATTGCTACATGTATTATACTTACTGGATCTGCTGTTTCAGGTCAGTCACTTAAAAATTAAAATATGAGTTAAAATCATTTCTTATCATTCCTCTTCCTATAACATGTGTTAAAGGATGGAGAGATTATTGCTCAGTATCTGAAAATAAAACAAGGCTGAACTTATTGCTTACTGTGACAAGGGAGAGATACACTCATCACATCTCTCCAAGCAGAGTGTATATTTTATATTATATAGGGCTTTTGGAAAGCATGGAGTACAAAAATTGTTGGAAAATCAGAAATAATAAGCTTGTCATAATCAGTAGAAATGTGCTTAGTCAGGTGAAACTGTTATTGATTGGTTGTCAAGACATATTTATCAGAATGAAGCTGTCCCTGATTGACTTTCAGAAGAGACAGACACTGATCAGTTGCCTTAGGCAAGTGTGACCATTCTAAAGAAAAGTGAAAGTGAAAATGTTAGTCACTCAGTCGTGCCTGACTCTTTGTGACCTCATGGGCTGTAGCCCACCAGCCTCTTCTGTCCATGGAATTCTCCAGGTAAGAATACTGGGGTGGGTTGCCATTTCCTTCTCCAGGGGATCTTCCTGACCCAGGGATTGAACCTGGCTTTCCCACATTGCAGGCAGACTCTTTACTGACTGAGCCACAGGGAAGACCTAAGGGCAGATACAAATTAAAAATAAGAGGCTCAAAAAAAAAAAAAAAAAAAAAAAAGAGGCTCAATTCTCCTTGTTGACCATAGTCACTTTATTTCAGAAGTTACTTCTCCATCCTTTTTGTGCTTTACTGTTCTGTGCTTAGTCCCTCAGTTGTGTCTGACTCTTTGTGTCCATGGACTGTAGCCCACCAGGCTCCTCCGTCCATGGGGATTCTCCAGGCAAAAAATCCTGGAGTGGGTAGCCTATCCCTTCTCCAGGGGTAATTCCTGACCCAGGAATCAAACCAGAGTCTCCTGAATTGAAGGCAGATTCTTTACCAGCTAAGCTACCAGGGAATCCCTGTGCTTTTTAAATGTTTGTAAATCTTTATAATGATTAAATTAAACTCTTGCCTGTCTCTCATCTCAGCAAAATTTCCTCAAGGTCCTGGTAGCAATTATTTTTAAAATGCTAAGATCAAGGGATATTGCAGCTATCTTTCAGTTCCTTGTGGGAGAGGAAAAGCCTGGCTATAGTGGGCAATTTACTCCAATTTACAACGAGAAACTAGTTTCTCCTCTGCGGGAATTCATCACAGGGGATCTCCTCATTTATCATGATAATGTTAAGTAAAACTATGTGCCAGAGGATGTGGTCAAGTCCTCTTATCTGAGAACTAGTTACTGTCTATTTGGAAAACATGTATGCAATAGGTTGCATATAGCTTGGCTATATAAGAGATGAGGTGTATTTCTGTCTTTGCAATCCCTTAGGTATGGTCTGTGGTGTACACCACATTTTGATTTAATGCTTATTTAATAATAAAACAGTTGAGAGAAGGTTTTATTTGTAATTATATTGCCTCAACACCACTGAGGTAGAGTTTGTATTAACTCTTGAATGTATATAAAACCAGTTCTGTTACCTACTTGTTTACATCCTTCAGTATAATCTATCTTTTCCTAAATCTCTGGGAGTTTTAGAATCTCACATATTTTCTATTGGTCCTATACAGTATAATAGACATTAAAGTTTAATAAGCACTCTAGGTTAGAAACATGATCCCACCAATTAAGCACACAATTATGAATTCAAATTCTGGGGTTTGACTTCCAGCCTATCCCTTACTAGCTACATGACTATGGACAAACTATTATGTACTAGTTTCTTTATGTTGCTTTTATCATGCTCATCCTTGCATGAAATGTTTCCCTTGTATCTTCAGTTTTATTGAAGAGATTTCCAGTCTTTCCCATTCTATTGTTTTCCTCTATTCTTTACATTGTTTTTTAGGAAGGCCTTCTTATCTCTCCATGATAAAGGTTAGAAATGATAAGGACCTAACAGAAGCAGAAGAAATTAAGAAGAATACACAGAACAATTGTACAAAAAAGCTCTTAATGACATGGATAACTATGATGGTGTGTTCACCCACCTAGAGCTGGACATCCTGGAATGTAGTCAAGTGACTTAGGAAGAATTACTATGAACAAAACTAGTGGAGGTGATGGAATTCCATCTGAGCTATTAAAACCCTAAAACATGATGATGTTAAATGTTAAAGGACTGCACTCAATATGTCAGCAAACTTGGAAAATTCAGCAGTAGCCACAGGACTAGAAAAGTTCAGTTTTTATTCCAATCTCAAAGAACTGCAATGACAAAGAATGTTCAATCTACCATACAATTGTGCTCATTTTACATGCTAGCAAGGTTATGCTCAAAATCCTTCAAGCTAAGCTTCAGCAGCATGTGAACCAAGAATTTCCAGATATACAAGCTGGGTTTAGAAAAGGCAGAAGAATCAGAGATCAAATTGTCAACATTCATTGGATCAATGAGAAAGCAAGGGAAGTCCAGAAAAACATCTACCTCTGCTTCATTGACTAGACTAAAGCCTTTGACTGTGTGAATCACAAAATTTGTGGAAAATTCTTAAATATATGGGAGTACCAGACCTGATGCTGGGAAAGATTGAAGGAAAAAGAAAAAGAGATAGCTGAGGAAGAGATGGCTAGATAGCATCATGGACTCAATGGGCTTAAACTTGAGCAAACTCTGGGAGATAGTGGAAGAGGGGGAATCTGGCTTGCTGCAGTCCATGGGGTTGCAAAGAGTCAGACACAACTTAGCAATGACAATAATTTTTTTATGTGAAAAATATATATATTAATATATATTTTGTATAGGGTTATCTGGGGGAATCAATATGTCACCAAATGTAACCTAGTTATATTAATTAATTTTTATAGTTAAATCAGTTTATAATTATATAATTTGCACAATTTTAAAATAATTTAGTTATAATAATATTTTCAAAGTATCTGACACATAGTAAGGAGTATATATGGTATTTATTAAATTAAAACTATTCTTATACTATGTTTCTTAAGATGTGCATTCTTAAGAATGTACAATTTATTTTATACCTGAATAACATCTAATACTAATAAAAGCTATACTTCATTTATAGTGCAAGTGTACTTTAAGCTTTTTCCTTCCTGATTCACTATCTAATATGATGTATAGTACAGAGTATATGATGTATAATCACTCAAGATTGTTTGTTACAAATGAATAACTATTTACAACTAACAGGCTGCAGAATGGGAAATAGTTCAGTAGCAATAAAATGATGATAGGACCAGGTAGACAGTGATTATATATTAATGTATCCAAAAAAGTTCTGCATCAGACTCCACGGGGTGTAAAAATCAATAGCAAATGGATATTTTTATGAAAATCATATGTAGCATTGAAATTGGAAATAATGAACAATTCTGTAAGAAGCAATGTTCAAAATTGGAAAGAGTTTTGATTTAAGTTTTAAGTTGAATCTGGGGTTCAACTGTAACCTACACTGTGTATTAGCTGTTACCTAGAGCAATTCATTTAACTTTTCCTAGTTTCTCATTGTGAAATGAGGATTATAACATTTACAGCTTACAGAATTATTAAAATTAAATTTTATAATTTACTTGAAGTGCTTTGTACATGGAAAACGCATGGCAACTTACACTCATTATAAGCATTAGTCGTAGTTAGGGTTACCATGTGGTGCAATGATAAAGAATTCACCTGTCAATTCAGGAGACCCTGGTTCAATCCCTGGGTTGGATGATTCCTTGGAGTAGGGAAAGGCAACCCCCCTTCAGTATTCTTGTTTGGAAAATTCCATGGATACCGGAGCCTGGCAGGCTACAGTCCACAGGATTGCAAAGAGTGTGACAGGACTGAGTGACTGAGCATGCACATGTGCACATACATTAGTTGTAATTACTAGTAGTTGTAATAGTAACATTAATAGTAGTGGTTGAAGAAGTAGTAGTACTAGTAATAGTTGTAGTAGTATTTTGTTAGTTTGCTGTTTTGCCATCCTTTGCCCGTTTTACAGGGGCTACCACTGCACTTCATGCAGTTAGTGCCCTTCCATCTGTACCAGAAAAAGTTATGTGCATTTTAGAGGCATTACCAATTATATTCTTTCTGTTTAGATGGCAGACCAGAAGAGGTGGGTGAAAGATTTTTTCTGTTTGTTTAAATGTGTTTATTTGCAGATTTTAGTTCCTGAAATAATATTCCAATAGCAGCTCTCTATTAGCAAGGCTAATGTTGCCTATATAGAGTTTATTTGCAGCTTACCACATTCGTACCCTAACTAACCCAATGAACTGATGTAATTAGACATTGCAAGCTTAATTGGTACATAACACCATTATGCCACTCTCAGAATGAATCAACGTGTTCAATAGAATATTTTTGTATATTTAAAAAAATATTCAGAATAACATGTTTTTTAAAATTACAGAAATAATGCATATTCAATACATAAAAAAATAGAAAGTGCTCATATTTATAAGAAAGAAAATACCAAAAAATACTCAAATTTCATGACTCAAAGAAATTTGCTATTAAAATCTGAACACATATCATTTCAGACTATTTTTTCCTGCCTGTACTATTTATACTTTGTTCTTATACAGGCTGCATTTTTTTTAATTACTTAATACTTTTTATGAGAAGAATTTTCCAGGCAGTTTTCTTGGAAACTAAATATAATTTCTTTATATAAATGTATCATAGTTTACTTAGGCAATCTCTTATTATTAATCATTGCCTCACTTGTCCCAAAATACTGAATATTATTTGTGTGTGTTTGTGTATAAATTGCATCTGATTAAATAATTGGCAGTTTTAAATACATGGATTTAAGTCAGTTAAAAGTTGAAAAGTTAAAACTTTTTGAAAAACAATAGTTTTATTTTACATAGCAGAAAAATGATTTTTTTAAAAAGGTCTTTAGGTAGTGGCAAAACCCTCACTTTTGTAGATTAAGTTTATGAAAAGTTAGGGCTAGAGAGTGTGTGAATGAAATGTGGATAACTTGTGTGTATACACACACACACACACACACACACACACATATACATATATATATATATATATATATATATATATATATATATATATGACTCAGGAAACACAACAGGAGCTCTGTATCAACCTAGAGGGGTGGGATGGGGAGGGAGATGGAAGGGAGTTTAAAAAGAGAGGGGATATATGCATACCTATGGCTGATTCATGTTGAGGTTTGACAGAAAACAGCAAAATTCTGTAAAACAATCATCCTTCAATAAAAAAAAAATAAATTATTTTTTTAAGTGAAAGTGAAAGTCCCTCAGTCATGTCTGACCCATGGACTGTACAGACCATGGAATTCTCCAGGCCAGAATACTGGAGTGGGTAGCCCTTCCCTTTTTCAGGGGATCTTCCCAACCCAAGGATCGAACCCAAGTAGCCCACATTGCAGGCAGATTCTTTGCCAACTGAGCCACAGTGGAAGCCCAAGAACACTGGAGTGGGTAGCCTATCCCTTCTCCAGCGGATCTTCCCGACCCAGGAATCCAACTGGGATCTCCTGCACTGCAGGTAGATTCTTTACCAACTGAGCTATATAGATGTGTGTGTGTGTGTGTATCTTTCAATTATATATATATATATACACACACACATATATATCTTTATTTATATATATATATATATATATATATACACACACACATACACATATATACATCTTCTGATTTTTCATTTTAGATCTCAGCTTCTAATGGTGTGTGTATCTTTCAATTATATATATATACACACATATATATACATATATATCTTTATATATATATATATACATATACATATATATATATACATACACATATATATCTTTTGATTTTTCATCTTAGATCTCAGCATCTAATGGTGTGTGTATCTTTCAATTATATATATATACACACATATATATACATATATATCTTTCTCTCTCTCTATGTATATATATATATATACATATACATACACATATATACATCTTTTGATTTTTCATCTTAGATCTCAGCATCTAATGGTAGGTGCTTTTTTCATTGAAATGAAAAGAAATTATTTTCTGCAACAGAGACAAATCTAATTCTCATACAAAGGAAGAATCATGAATATTAAAAGTGCTGAATAATCTACCACCTACGAAATCTGAAGTAGGTACAGGCTTACATCATTTATAATTTTTATTTCTTTTAACCAAAATGAAAGAAAAGAGGTTTTTACTAAAATAAAAATAGAAAATCCAAGTAACTTATAGAAATGAGTATCATTATGCTAACATGAAAATTTTAATTTTCTTTTTACAAAGCATTAATTTTATTTTAGTTTTGTTACTAATGAAATTTGATTGGGCTTTCTTGCAATGTGTAAACCGCATTTCTCTGAAATTTATTTATAATTTAAATTGAATTATTTTTGGTAGATAGTAATTGGTTAGCATTTCTTTTCCCAAATAACAGGCCCTATTCAGTTCAGTCCAGTCACTCAGTCGTGTCCGACTCTTTGTGACCCCATGAATCGCAGCACGCCAGGCCTCCCTGTCCATGACCAATTCCCAGAGTTTACTCAAACTCATTCTCATCGAGTCGGTGATGCCATCCAGCCATCTCATCCTCTGTTGTCCCCTTCTCCTCCTGCCTCCAATCCCTCCCAGCATCAGGGTCTTTTCCAACAAGTCAACTCTTCACATGAGGTGGCCAAAGTATTGGAGTTTCAGCTTCAGCATCAGCCCTTTCAATGAACACCCAGGACTGATCTCCTTTAGGATGGATGGGTTGGATCTCCTTGCAGTCCAAGGGACTCTCAAGAATCTTTTCCAATACCATAGTTCAAAAGCATCAATTTTTCGGCCCTCAGCTTTCTTCACAGTCCAACTCTCACATCCATACATGACCACTGGAAAAACCATAGCCTTGACCAGATGGACCTTTGTTGGCAAAGTAATGTCTCTGCTTTTTAATATGCTATCTAGGTTGGTCATAACTTTCTTTCCAAGGAGTAAGCATCTTTTAATTTCATGGCTGAAGTCACCATCTGCAGTGATTTTGGAGCCCCAAAAAATAAAGTCTGACACTGTTTCCACTGTCTCCCCATCTACTTCCCATGAAGTGATGGGACCAGATGCCATGATCTGAGTTTTCTGAATGTTAAGCTTTAAGCCAACTTTTTCACTCTCCTCTTTCACTTTCATCAAGAGGCTTTTTAGTTCCTCTTAACTTTCTGCCATAAGGGTGGTGTCATCTGCATTTCTGAGGTTATTGATATTTCTCCCAGCAATCTTGATTCCAGCTTGTGCTTCTTCCAGCCCGGCGTTTCTCATGATGTACTCTGCACATAAGTTAAATAAGCAGGGTGACAATGTACAGCCTTGATATACTCCTTTTCCTATTTGGAACCAGTCTGTTGTTACATGCCCAGTTCTAACTGTTGCTTCCTGCCTTTATTTAGATGATACCAAAACATTTGATGACAGTTGTTAATATTCATTCAAAAACCCAGATGCTCTGATTATATTTTTACAAATGTTTTCTGAGAGGAAAACAAACATCTGCTTCTCCGTAAGAGGAAATGTTAGATATTTGACTGCATTTTTAGAATGTGCTTACAAATGGGCAGAGGCATTGTGTTGAAACAAACCCAGGCAGGGCTTTCTGTCAAGAGAAGTCTGTTATCAGTCTCCCCACCTCTCTCCTTCTCTCTTTCTTCCTGCTTAATTGTGCTCACCATTATTTTTTGTTCCTGCATAATATGGCTAACTAGAAGATAGCAAGAGTCCAAGATTTTGAGTTATACTTAAAGTAAATAGAATGTAATTCTTCAGCCTAAACTGCTTTGGGTTTGGTGATGGGTGATTTGGGGACTGCCCTAGATAAGAATGACAAAGTGTCTTATTTTTCATTGGCTCTATGCCACATTTTAACATATATATTCAGAAATCTCTTAGAGAAGCAGGGTAATTTACACACTGTTCTTCATATGACTGTAATCACATTGTAATATCCTCCCAACATTATACTGAATTGTCACAACTGGCAAGATGTAGATATAACATACAGATCACTGATTTTTATTATACCCATTAAAAGAATAATTTAAGATCATATGACTGTAGACTGAAATCTCTATGATAGAATGTATATATTTTGAAAAATAAATTCTGAAGAAAAGTGACTTGGTATCTTTTTAAAATAAAACAGATATTATTATGAAGTAGTATTTAGTTATATGTGATTATCACCATATAAATATCTTTTAATTGGCATATGAATAACAAAAAATCTTTAATCTGGGCTGAATGAGTCAACAATATTTTAAAAGTACATTTAGAAAGAAAAAGTAAAACTGAGAGCTTTAAAATGAGAAATTGTTATAGAAAGTTCAAAATCCATTAGAATCAGGTGATTTTACCATCATAAATGTGTGTGTATATGAAGACATAGGTTGCTAAAGAGATATGATAAGCATGGAAACTGTATGCTGGTTACCTGAAGCCTGGTAATGCTTCAGAAGACAATGCTGAGTCTTCTTTGAAGCCTGGTAATGCTTCAGGTAATGCTTCAGAAGACAATGCTGAGTCTTCTTTGAAGAGGAAATATTTTCCTACTTAAATTCAAATGTTTCTGGTTTTGGCTTGAACTGTAGGTGCCTCTTTCAGTGTCATATCTTTTTTCAAATCCACAAGTCAGTAGGTGCCCAATATGCCAACTGGCGAAGAGTGGAGAAATAACTGCAGGAACAATGAAGAGGCAGAGCCAAAGTGAAAATAATGGCCAGCTGTGGATGTGACTGGTGACAGAAGAAATGTCTGATTCTATAAAGAACAATATTGCACAGGAACCTGGAATGTTAGGTTGATGAATCAAGGAAAATTGGAAGTGATCAAACAGGAGATGGCAAGAGTGAACACTGACATTTTAGGAATCAGTGAACTAAAATGGACTGGAATGGGTGAATTTAATGCAGATGACCATTATATCTACTACTGTGGGCAAGAATCCCTTAAAAGAAATGGAATAGCCCTCATAGTCAATGAAAGAGTCTGAAATGC
Organism: Cervus canadensis; assembly: GCF_019320065.1. NCBI lineage: Eukaryota > Metazoa > Chordata > Mammalia > Artiodactyla > Cervidae > Cervus > Cervus canadensis. The sequence continues at coordinate 87,341,330 of NC_057419.1, forward strand.
AGTACTTGGATGCAATCTCAAAAATGACAAAATGATCTCTGTTCATTTCCAAGGCAAACCAATCAATATGACAGTAATCCAAGTCTACATCCCAACCACTAATGCCGAAGAAGCTGAAGTTGAATGGTTCTATGAAGACCTACAAGACCTTCTAGAACTAACACCAAAAAAGATGTCCTTTAATTCACAGGGGACTGGAATGCAAAAGTGGGAAGTCAAGAGATACCTGGCAAGTTTGGCCTTGGAGTACAAAATGAAACAGATCAAAGGCTAACAAAGTTTTGCCTAAAGAACACACTGTTCATACCAAACACCCACTCTCAACAACCCAAGAGACGACTCTACAAATGGACATGACCAGATGGTCAATAGCAAAATCAGATTGATTATATTCTTTGCAGCCAACGTTGGAGAAGCTCCATACAGTCAGCAAAAACAAGACTGGGAGCAGATGGTGGCTCAGATCATGAACTACTTATTGCCAAATTCAGACTTAAATGGAAGAAAGAAGAGAAAACCACTAGATCATTCAAGTATGACCTTGATAAAATCCCTTACAGTTATACAGTGGAAGTGACAAATAGATTCAAGGGATTAGATCTGATAGACAGAGTGCATGAAGAACTATGGATGGAGGTTCATCACATTGCACAGGAGGCAATGATTAAGACCATCCCCAAGAAAGAGAAATGCAAAAAGGCAAAATGGTTGTCTGAGGAGGCCTTACAAATAGCTGTAAAAAGAAGAGAAGCAAAAGGCAAAGGAGAAAAGGAAATATATATCCCTTTGAATGCAGAGTTCCAAAGAATAGCAAGGAGAAATAAGAAAGAAAGCCTTCCTCAGTGATCACTGCAAAGAAATAGAGGAAAACAAGAGAATGGGAAAGACCAGAGATTTCTACAAGAAAATTAGAGATACCAAGGCAACATTTCATGCAGACATGAGCAAAATAAAGGACAGAAATGGTATGGTGGTAACAGAAGCAGAAGATATTAAGAAGAGGTGGCAAGAATACAGAGAAGAACTATACAAAAAAGATCTTCATGACCCAGATAACCATGATGCTGTGATCACTCACCTAGTGCCAGACATCCTGGAATAAGTGAAGTGGGGCTTAGGAAGCATCACTATAAACAAAGCTAGTAAAAGTGATGGAATTCCAGTAGAGCTATTTCAAATCCTAAAAGTTGATGCTGTGAAAGTGCTGCACTCAACATGCCAGCAAATTTGGAAAACTCAGCAGTGGCCACGGGACTGGAAAATGTCACTTTTCATATGAATCCCAAAGAAAGGCAATGCCAAAAAATGCTCAAACTACCGCACAATTACACTCATCTCACATGCTAGCAAAGTAATGCTCAAAATTCTCCAAGACAGGCTTCAAAAGTACTTGAACCATGGACTTCCAGGTATTCAAGCTGGATTTAGAAAAGGCAGAGAAACCAGAGATCAAATTGCCAACATCCAATGGATCATAGAAACAGCGAGTTCCAGAAAAACATCTATTTTTACTTTATTGACTATCCCAAAGCTTTTGACTGTGTGGATCACAAAAAACTGTGGAAAATTCTTAAAGAGATAGGAATACCAGACCACCTTACCTGTCTCCTGAGAAATCTGTACGCAGTTCAAGAAGCAACAGTTAGAATTGGACATGGAACCACCGACTGGTTCCAAATCAGGAAAGGAGTACATCAAGGCAGTTATTGTCACCTGCTTATTTAATTTATATGTAGAGTATATCATGTTAAATGCCAGGCTGGATGAAGCACATGCTGGAATCAAGAGTGCCAGGAGAAATATCAATAACCTCAGATATGCAGATGACACCACCCTTATGGCAGAAAGCAAAGAACTAAAGAGCCTCTAAGTGAAAGTGAAAGAGGAGAGTGAAAAAGTTGGCTTAAAACTCAAAATTCAGAAAACTAAGATCATGGCATCCGATCCCATCATGCCATGGAAAGTAGATGGGGAAACAATGGAAAAAGTGACAGATTTTATTTTTTTGGGCTCCAAAATCACTGCAGATGGTGACTGCAGCCATGAAATTAAAGGACACTCTCCTTGGAAGAAAAGCTATGACCAACCTAGATAGCATATTGAAAAGCAGAGACATTACTTTGCCAACAGAAATCCATCTAGTCAAGGCTATGTTTTTTCCAGTAGTCATGTATGGATGTGAAAGTTGGGGTATAAAGAAAGCTGAGCTCTGAAGAATTGATGCTTTTGAACTGTGGTTTTGGAGAAGACATTTGAGAATCCCTTGGACTGCAGGGAGATCCAACCAGTCCATCCTAAAAGAAATCAGAATATTCACTTGAAGGACTGATGCTGAAGCTGAAACTCCAACACTTTGGCCACCTGATGCAAAGAACTGACTCATTATTATTTTTTTTTTTCCAGTGGGTTTTGTCATACATTGATATGAATCAGCCATGGAGTTACATGTATTCCCAATCCCGATCCCCCCTCCCACCTCCCTCTCCACCCGATTCCTCTGGGTCTTCCCAGTGCACCAGGCCCGAGCACTTGTCTCATGCATCCCACCTGGGCTGGTGATCTGTTTCACCATAGATAGTATACATGCTGTTCTTTTGAAATATCCCACCCTCACATTCTCCCACAAAGTTCAAAAGTCTGTTCTGTATTTCTGTGTCTCTTTTTCTGTTTTGCATATAGGGTTATCGTTATCACCTTTCTAAATTCCATATATATGTGTTAGTATGCTGTAATGTTCTTTATCTTTCTGGCTTACTTCACTCTGTATAATGGGCTCCAGCTTCATCCATCTCATTAGGACTGGTTCAAATGAATTCTTTTTAATGGCTGAGTA
>NC_057419.1:87344172-87347604 GCF_019320065.1 Cervus canadensis
TGGAGAAAAGGGAACCCTTTTGCACTGTTGGTGGGAATGTAAATTGATACAGCCACTATGGAAGATGGTATGGAGATTCCTTAAAAAAAATAGGAATAAAACCACCATAAGACCCAGCAATCCCACTCCTAGGCATATACCCTGAGGAAACCAAGGCTGAAAAAGACACATGTATCCCACTGTTCACTGCAGCACTATTTACAATAGCTAGCACATGGAAGCAACCTAGATGTCCATCGACAGATGAATGGATAAAGAAGTTGTATATATACACAATGGAATATTGCTGCTGTTGCTGCTACTGCATAGCTTCAGTCATGTGAGACTCTGTGCGACCCCACAGACGGCAGCCCACCAGGCTCCCCCATCCCTGGGATTCTCCAGGCAAGAACACTGGAGTGGGTTGCCATTTCCTTCTCCAATGCATGAAAGTGAAAAGTGAAAGTGAAGTCGCTCAGTTGTGTCCAACTCTTCGCTACCCCATGGACCGCAGCCCACCAGGCTCCTCCGTCCATGGGATTTTCCAGGCAAACGTACTGGAGTGGGGTGCCATTGCCTTCTCGAAATGGAATATTACTAGGTCATAAAAAGGAATACATTTGAGTCAGTTCTGATGAGGTGGATGAACCTAGAACCTATTACACAGAGTGAAGTGAGTCAGAAAGTGAAAGATAAATATTGTATTCTAACGCACATATATGGAATCTAGAAAATTCGCTCTGAAGGATTTATTTTCAGGGCAGCAATGGAGAAACAGACATAGTGAACAGGCTTATGGACATGGGAAGAGGGGCGGAGAGGGTAAGATGCATAGAAAGAGTAACACGGAAACTTATATTACCATATGTAAAACAGATAGCCAACAGGAATTTTCTGTATGGCTCAGGAAACTCAAACAGGAGTTCTGTATCAACCTAGAGGGGTGGGATGGGGTGGGAGATAGGAGGGAGGTTCAAAAAGAAGGGGATATATGTATACCTATGGCTGATTCATGTTGAGGTTTGACAGAAAACAACAAAATTCTATAAATCAATTATCCTTCAATAAAAATATTTTTTTTATAAAAATTGAGAATTTAGCTGAACAAAAATATATTTGATTTGGGCAGTACCAAATGGGAAGTGTTTAGGAGTGCTCCTGAACAGAAACTCAAGGAGAGACTTTTATAGAGAAAAAGTAGAAGTAAGGTAAGGAGACTGTTGTTTGGCTTTAGTTTAAAGCCTAATTGAATGTGATTGGTCCTCCCTAAGTTTCAATTTTTAACTTACTGGCTTAGATTTTGGTTTGCTTACAGGCAAAAATAATTGTTTACAGGTTTATATTTTGGTTTGCTTACTTACATAGCCTACCACAGCATCAGGGCCAGTCTAATGTCCTCTTTGTTTATTAATCAAATATGTGCAAATATGCTTAAGTATATAGGCTAAATATAATTTCATATAAAAGTTATATAAGAGTTTCCATTTCTACCAGCAATGTCATTTTTTTTTTTTTTTTTTGCAACAGAATTCTGAAAACTTGGATGTGAAAATGAAAGATGAGATGACTCATAATAGTCTTTAGATGGAGCTGTTTCTCCTTAGAAATCACTGCAGAGACACATATTTTATTTGGCTGACCAGGAAAATAGAAATAGCTTGAAATACACCATAGTGCAATAATGGATTTTTAAAATATTAATTTTAGCATGGCTAAAATAAAAAAATAATAAAAGCTCACCTCAAACGTGTTCAAGTTCACACTGAACTCTAAAAAAATCTAAATTAAAAGCAACTCACAGTGTTGCTTGGTACATACACAAGTCAGTTTCAGTGCTGATATAATACTGAAGGCTTCATAAAGAGTAGAAAATATTGCTAAATGGTTAATAAAGTCATATGTTTAAATTTCATAGTTTAAAGGAGTACTCAAGGGAAAATGCCATAATTTTAACCAGACAAAAACATACCCCTGAGTTATCACATTTTAAATGCAGAAGCATATACTTTTGGCATAGCATGATCTCTGGCAAAGTGATTATTAGATGAAGCAGACAAAACTTTTAACTAAATAAGGAAGACAAATATTAGAAAATAATGTGAGCAAATTATGAGCAATAAACTAAATATTTCAAGGCTGATTTTATATTAATCATCTTGATACTTCTTAAAAAGATTGACATTCTCTAAGGGGTTATATTGGGAATACTGTGAATATTTCCTTAGTTTATTCCCCACTGTACAGTGGACAAAGAAGGACCTTACCTACAATTTTGTGCTCAGAAATATTTTGCTCAGAATGTTTTCCAACAAAAGCATGATAAAAATTCCTAAAAGTATTCAGTCGTTTTCTTCCTTCCAAATTATAAAATGGACATGTATGCATCACATACACAGGAAGTCAAGGAGAAAGTTCACTGAATAATTTTGAGAAATGTGATCTGATTGCTGTTTTAGAAGCATGCCTGGTGGCACTATATAGATTTATTTGACTGAGGAAATACTATAAACAGCAAGATTACTTAAGATGATTTTCTGCAGTCTTAAATGAGAGGTTGTGAATGTTCTCTTTAGTGAATAGAGAGTGTAAATGAGAAAAAAAGGAAACAGAAAGATAAGAGGTATTATTGATGTAAGAACGGTTATGAATATATAGAGCTAGGAAGTGATCATCTGCAAGTAAAATTTGTAATGAGAAAAAACAGATAATTTATTATTGTTTGAAGTGAGTAATGCATCAAAAAAAGAATACATTCCAGAAAAATAAATTTTGAGGAAAGCAGTTTTATGTTAAAAACGTAAAGGACTGAAAACAGAATAAATAGTGCTGTGCTGCTTACTATAGACTTCTATCACAATTGAATAAAGATAAATAGAACAAAATAAACTGATTCTGAGGCACCCACAGATCAGTCAGTCAGTCAGTTCAGTCGCTTAGTCATGTCCGACTCTTTGTCTCCCCATGAATTACAGCTACCCAGGCTACTCTGTCCATTACCAACTCCCAGATCCTACTCAAACTCATGTCCATCGAGACGGTGATGCCATCCAACCATCTCATCCTCTGTCGTCCCCTTTTCCTCCAGCCTTCAATCTTTCCCAGTATCAGGATCTTTTCTTTTTTTTTTTTTTATTTTTTTTTAATTTTTTTTTCTTTATGAATTTTAGATTTTTTATTGGGATTTAACTGAATTTAGAGATTTGTACAACATAAAATATTTCCATCTGGAGAATACTACACTTCCCCATTTGCTCTAGTTTTCTTTTATATCCCTTGACAAAATATTACTGTTTTCTTTAGATCTTATTCCCTTCTTGTTGGAATTTATATTACATAAGGAAGACATTTTCAATGGCTATTTATAGAACTGAAATCATTTTAAAATAAAATAGTTCCCAGCTCCAGTGGAAATCACAGCAGTTTCTTTCTTTCTTTTTTTTTTATAATTGTTTC
>NC_057419.1:87347614-87353998 GCF_019320065.1 Cervus canadensis
AGAACACAGAGGAGTAGGATCAGATTAGAATCTGAGCTGCCTCCACAGTAGGTCCGGGAATCAACACAGTTTTAGAGAGCGTCCTAGAGAGATGATGTGGACTGTGACTTCCAGTGAGAGAAAGGATTCTGACAGCAGTGACTCAAATTAAAAAACAAAAAAACAAAAAACATTTATTATTCTTATGTTTTGACTTCTTCTGTAGATACTTTTGGATTCCCCCCCCTCCATTGTTCTCCCCTCTGTTGTATTTATTGATTTAATTGGCACTATGAAATCTAACTAAGGTTCTGAGATTTTTTTTTTCATTTTTCTCAGTCACATTTTTGATTGGTGTTATAAACCTCTGTCTCCATGTTGGGCTTTTGGAGTTCTGGGAGTATCTTTTTTTTCCCTCTTTTTTTTTTTGTTTTAATTTTTTAAACTTATTATTGCTTTTTCTACATTTATTCCTTTGTTTCCTTTTCCTACTGTTTTTTCCCCTTTGCAATTAATCTGTAACATATATAAATCTTCTTCATCTACCTCTATTTAACTTTGCATGGCTATTCTTTCTTTCTCTTCTTTCCTCTCAACATATTTATTAGTTTTATTTCCATTGCTTTATTTCCCAATGGGCACCTTGCTTTAATTTTATTTTCCAGTTTGTGTTTTAGCTAGTTTTGTTCTGGTAGATATAATTTTTGGTTTCCTTTGTTCACCAGTTCCATCTATTGTACTTTATTTTTGTTGGACTGTTTTGACTTTGCTAATGAGTGTATATGTATATGTGTATATTCAGTCACACTTTTTATGACTGTTATAAACCTCTGCTTCTACATTGGGCTTGTGCTTTTCTGTGGAGTCTTCCTTTTTTTTTTCCTTTGTTCTTTCTTCTTCCATTTCCCCCCTCTTTTTTAATAATTTAAAAATTTTAAACCTATTAATTTTTTCTACATTTATTCCTTTGTTTGCCTTCCCTATTCTTTTTTTCCCCTTGCAGTTAATCTTTAATATACATAAATCTTCTTTATCTACCTCTATTTAATTTTGCATATCTATTTTTTCATTCTTTTCTTTCTTTCCTTTCCACTCAATGTATTTGTTAGCTTGGTTTTCATCACTTTATTCCTCACTTGGCACCTTGTTTTAGTTTTATTTCCCAGTTTGTGCTTTAGTTATCTTTGTTCTTAACTGGTAAATATAAGTTTTGGTTTCCTTTGTTCACCAGATCAATCTACTGTACTTTAATTTTGTTGGACTGTCTTGACTTTGTTCATGGCTATATATGAATATGTACATATTCCATTATTTTAGTTATTATTTACCTGGTTTTGTAGCTGCCATTTGACTTGGGTTCATCTTGGTTTATCATTTTTGGATATTTGTTTTAATCTCACTTAGTGCCATAACAAACCACTTGTGGAACCTTTGTTCCTGACCAGAGATTCGTCCCTGAGCCTTTGGAGTGGGAGACTACCAGAGAACTAACCTTAGGGAGGATCAAATAGTGAGAACTCACACAAATGAAACCACTTGATTACAAGACCCAGCATCACCCAACCACCAGTAGCACCCTGTGCAGGACACCTCATCTAAACAACAAAACATAAATACAAGCCCAATCATCAGCATACAGGATTGCCATCTCACTCAGCCTTGCCCATCAAAGGAAAAACAAACAAAAATTCAGCACAAATCTCACCCTATACAAAGCTTAAACAAACCACTGAACAAACCAAAAAAGAAATAATTCAAACTTTCCTTGAAGCTTTGGAAAAGGAGAAGTCAAACACAATAAGTTAAAAAAAAAATAATGAAAAAGGCAGAGAAGTACTACACCAATGAAGGGAAAAAAAAAAAAGAAGAAAGAAAGAAACAAACATAGGAGTCCAAATAAGTGAAGAAATAGGTGAACTACATGAAAGAGAATTCAGAATAATGACAGTAAAGATGACCAAAAACCTTGAAAAGAAAATGGGAAAAAAAATGCAAGAATCAATTAATAAAGACATATAAGAATTATAAAATAAACATGAAGAGACAAATAACAACATTACTTAAATTAAAAATACTCTAGAAAGAATCATGAGCTGAATCTTTGAAGCAGAAGAATAAAGAAGTGACCAGGAAGGTAAAATAGTGGAAATAACTTCTGAAGAGCAGAATAAAGTAAAAGGAATGAAAAGAACTGAGTATAGTCTCAGTGACCTCTGGGACAATAAAAAACACACTGACATTTGAATTATAGGGGTCCGGAAGAAGAAGAGAAAAAGAAAGGCTATGAGAAAATTTTTGAAGAGATTATATAGTTGAAAATATCCTCAAAATGGAAAAGGAAATAATCAATAAACTCCAAGAGGCACAAAGAGTACCATACAAGATAAACCCAAGGAGAAACAGGTAAAGATATATACTAATCAAACTAAAAAAGACTAAACACAAAGAAAGAATATTAAAAGCAGCAAGGGAGAAGCAACAAGTAACATAAAAGGGAAACCCCATATGCTTAACAACTGATCTTTTAGCAGAAATTGTGCAGGCCAGAAGGGAATGGCAGGATACATTTAAAGTACAGAAAGGAAAAATCTACAACCAAGATTACTGCACCTGACAAAGATATCATTCAAAATTGATGGAAAAAAGAAAAGTTTTTCAGATAAGCAAAAGTTAAGAGCATTCAATACCACTAAAACAGCTTTACAACAAAGGTTAAAGGAACTTATATAGTCAAGAAATACAAGAGAAGAAAAAAATATATATATGTATATAATTACCCCTAAACAATTAAGAGAATGGGAATAGCAACATATATATCAATAATTATTTTAAATGTAAATGGATTAAATGCTCCAAACAAAAGACACAGACTGGCTGAATGGATACAAAAACAAGACCCATATATATGCTATCTACAAGAAACTCACTTCAGATCTAAAGACACATATAGACTGAAAGTGAGACTATGAAAATTGTATTCCATTCAAATGGGAAGCAAACGATAGCTGGAATAGCAATCCTCATATGAGACAAAATCAACCTTAAAATAAAAACGATTATAAGAGATAAGGGAGGACACTACATAATGATCAAGAGATCAATCCAAGAGGAAGACATAAAAATTGTAAATATCTGTGCACCCAACATAAGAGCACCTCAATATGTAAGAAAAACACTAACAGACAGGAAAGAAGAAATTGACAGAAACATAATAAGAGTAGGAGACTTTAACAGCCCACTCACACCAATAGACAGATCGTCAAAACAGAAAATAAATAAGGAAACACAAGCCTTAAATGATACAGTAGATGAAATGGATCTCATTTATATCTTCAAGACATTCCATCCAAATGCAGAAGAATACACCTTCTTCTGGAGTGTACATGGAACATTCCCCAGTATAGACCACATCTTGGTTCACAAACCAAACCTCAGTAAATTTAAGAAAATTGGAATTGTATCAAGCATCTTCTCTTACCACAATGCTCTGAGACTAGATATCATTTTTGAGACAAAAACTGTAAGAAATACAAACACATGGAGATTAAACAACATGTTTCTAAATAACCAGCAGGTTACTGAAGAAATCAAAAGGGAAATCAAAAAAATTTTAGAAACAAATGACAATGAAAACATGACAACTCAAAACCTATGAATGCAGAAAAGGCAGCCCTAAGAGGGAAGTTTATAGCAGTACAATCCTACTTCAAGAAATAAGAAAATCATCGAATAGACAGCCTAACGTTATACCTAAAAGAACTGGAAAAAGAAGAAAAAAAATTAGTAGAGGGAAAGCAATCAAGTGAGAGAGGAGAGTGAAAAAGTTGGCTTAAAGCTCAACATTCAGAAAACTAAGATCAAATTGGGTTTATTCCAGGAATGCAAGGATTTTTCAATATATGCAAATCAATCAATGTGATACACCATATTAACAAATTGAAAGATAAAAACCATATGATAATCTCAATTGATTCAGAAAAAGATTTTGAAAAATTTCAGCTCCTATTTATATTTAAAACTCTTCAAAAAATGGCCATAGAAGGAAACTACCTCAGCATAGTAAAGGCCATATATGAAAACCCTACAGCAAGCATTTTTCTCAATGGTGAAAAACTAAAAGCATTCCCCCTAAGATCAGGAACAGGACAAGGGTGTCCAATTTCACCACTATTATTCAACATAGTTCTGGATACCTTAGCTATAGCAATCAGAGAAGAAAAAGAAATAAAAGGAATCCAGATAGGAAAAGAAGAAATAAAGCTCTCACTGTTTGCAGATGACATGATACTGTACACAGCAAACCCTGAAAAGTATCAGACAATTACTAGAGCTAAGAATTTAGCAAAGTTGTAGGATACAAAATCAATACAGAGAAATCACGTGCCTTTCTTTATACTAACAATGAAAAATCAGAAAGAGAAATTAAACAATCCCATTCACCATCGCAACAAAATGAATCAAATATCTAGGAATAAACTTACCTAAGGAGACAAAATAACTGTACACAGAAAATTATAAGACACTAATGAAAGAAATCAAAGATGAGATAAACAGATGGAGAAATATTCCATGTTCCTGGGTAGGAAGAATCAATATTGTGAAAATGACTATAATACCAAATGTAATCTATAGATTCAATGTTATCCCTATCAAATTACCAGTGGCATTTTTCACAGAACTAGAAAATTCAGAACATTCTCACAGAACTAGAACAAAACATTTCACAATTCATATGCAAACACAAAAGACCTGAATAGCCAAAGCAGTCTTGAGAAAGAAGAATGGAGCTGGAGGAATAAATCTTCTTGACTTCAGATCATACTACAAAGCTATAGTTATCAAGACAGATTGGTACTGACACAGAAACAGAAATATACAGCAATGGAACAAGGTAGAAAGCCAAGAAATAAACCCATGCACCTATGGGTACCTTATTCTTGACAAAGGAGTTAAGAATACATGTGGAACAAAGACAGCCTCTTCAATGAATGGTGCTGGGAAAACTGGACAGCTACATGAAAAAGAATGAAATTAGAACACCTCCTAATAACATACACAAAGAGAAACTCAAAATGGATTTAAGACCTAAATGTAAAGCCAGAAACTATAAAACTTTTAGAGGAAAACAGGCAGAACATTCGATGACATAAATCAAGCAATATCCTCTATGATCCACCTCCTAGAGTAATGGAAATAAAAACAAATGTAAAGAAAAGAAACCTGATTAAACTTAAAAGCTTTTGCACAGCAAAGGAAGCTATAAGCAAGATGAAAAGACAACCCTCAGAATGGGAGAAAATAATAGGAAATGAAACAACTGGCAAAGGATTAATTTCCAAAATATACAAGCAGCTCATACAACTCAACACCAGAGAAACAAACAACCCAATCAAAAAGTGGGGGAAAAAAAACCTAAACAGACATTTCTCTAAAGGAGACATACAGATGACTTACAAACACATGAAAAGATGCTCAACATCACTCATTATTAGAGAACACAAATCAAAACCACAATGAAGTATCACCTCACTCCAGTCAGAATGGCCATCATCAAAGTCTACAAATAATAAATGCTGGAAATGGTGTGGAGAAAAGGGAACCCTTTTGCACTGTTGGTGGGAATGTAAATTGATACAGCCACTATGGAAGATGGTATGGAGATTCCTTAAAAAAAATAGGAATAAAACCACCATAAGACCCAGCAATCCCACTCCTAGGCATATACCCTGAGGAAACCAAGGCTGAAAAAGACACATGTATCCCACTGTTCACTGCAGCACTATTTACAATAGCTAGCACATGGAAGCAACCTAGATGTCCATCGACAGATGAATGGATAAAGAAGTTGTATATATACACAATGGAATATTGCTGCTGTTGCTGCTACTGCATAGCTTCAGTCATGTGAGACTCTGTGCGACCCCACAGACGGCAGCCCACCAGGCTCCCCCATCCCTGGGATTCTCCAGGCAAGAACACTGGAGTGGGTTGCCATTTCCTTCTCCAATGCATGAAAGTGAAAAGTGAAAGTGAAGTCGCTCAGTTGTGTCCAACTCTTCGCTACCCCATGGACCGCAGCCCACCAGGCTCCTCCGTCCATGGGATTTTCCAGGCAAACGTACTGGAGTGGGGTGCCATTGCCTTCTCGAAATGGAATATTACTAGGTCATAAAAAGGAATACATTTGAGTCAGTTCTGATGAGGTGGATGAACCTAGAACCTATTACACAGAGTGAAGTGAGTCAGAAAGTGAAAGATAAATATTGTATTCTAACGCACATATATGGAATCTAGAAAATTCGCTCTGAAGGATTTATTTTCAGGGCAGCAATGGAGAAACAGACATAGTGAACAGGCTTATGGACATGGGAAGAGGGGCGGAGAGGGTAAGATGCATAGAAAGAG
>NC_057419.1:87354008-87428510 GCF_019320065.1 Cervus canadensis
TATAACAGTCATAAAAAGTGTGACTGAATATACACATATACATATACACTCATTAGCAAAGTCAAAACAGTCCAACAAAAATAAAGTACAATAGATGGAACTGGTGAACAAAGGAAACCAAAAATTATATCTACCAGAACAAAACTAGCTAAAACACAAACTGGAAAATAAAATTAAAGCAAGGTGCCCATTGGGAAATAAAGCAATGGAAATAAAACTAATAAATATGTTGAGAGGAAAGAAGAGAAAGAAAGAATAGCCATGCAAAGTTAAATAGAGGTAGATGAAGAAGATTTATATATGTTACAGATTAATTGCAAAGGGGAAAAAACAGTAGGAAAAGGAAACAAAGGAATAAATGTAGAAAAAGCAATAATAAGTTTAAAAAATTAAAACAAAAAAAAAAAGAGGGAAAAAAAAGATACTCCCAGAACTCCAAAAGCCCAACATGGAGACAGAGGTTTATAACACCAATCAAAAATGTGACTGAGAAAAATGAAAAAAAAAATCTCAGAACCTTAGTTAGATTTCATAGTGCCAATTAAATCAATAAATACAACAGAGGGGAGAACAATGGAGGGGGGGGAATCCAAAAGTATCTACAGAAGAAGTCAAAACATAAGAATAATAAATGTTTTTTGTTTTTTTGTTTTTTAATTTGAGTCACTGCTGTCAGAATCCTTTCTCTCACTGGAAGTCACAGTCCACATCATCTCTCTAGGACGCTCTCTAAAACTGTGTTGATTCCCGGACCTACTGTGGAGGCAGCTCAGATTCTAATCTGATCCTACTCCTCTGTGTTCTTGCCTCCAATGTCCACAGCTATCAGAACTAGTGTGTTTTCTTTTGTGGGAGCTCTCATTGACCTTATATATATTCCACAGACAAAGAGTCTTCCTAGTGTATCATATGTATTTAATCTGCAGCTTGTGCAGCTGGTGGAAGGGTTTGGAGTCTTCCATCTTAGCCACACTGCACCTGGATTTCAATTGTGGTTTTATTTCCACCTCTACATGTGGGTCATCAACTGGGGTTTGCTGCTGAGGCTGCCTTGGAGGACTTGGGTTTGTCCCTGGGAGGGCCAGGTATAGAGGTGGTGCAGCTGCTTGAGTCATAGGGCTTCTGGCAGCACCAGGTACTCAGGGGAGTTGGCAGCTTGGGCAGCAGGAAATATAATGCTCTAAAAGGGTATGACAACCAGTATTGGCTAATATGCTCCAGTATTCTTGTCTGGAGAACCCCCCTCCCTGACAGAAAAGCCTGGCAGGCCACAGTCTACAGGGTTGCAAAGAGTCAGACACTACCAAAGCGACCCTGCACACATCAATACAAGACATTTTTTCTTTTTTTGTGCCTATGGCAGCTCTGCCCCAATGAAAGTTGAGCATGAAGGTAGTGAAGCTGCTTGGCTTGCAGGGACCCTGGTGGTGCCAAGTGTGCAGGGATATGGACTGCCTTCACTGCAGGAGTTACGGCCCTGTCAGAGTCTTTTTCTGAGCCTCTTTTAGCTGGCGATCAGAAGGCCTCTTTTGCCAGTCTTTCACAGTAGCTCTGCCCATCCAGGATGTTAGAGGGCTCCCTTGCCTGGGGTCCTTCTCTGCTGTTCAGCACATCAGACACATAGAGGGACCCCCCTGGCTGGGGTCCTACTCTGTAGATTGACTTGTTAGGAACTTAAAGGGATACCCTGGGTAGGGTCTTACTCTGTAGTTCAGTGCCTCAGGCATTTGCTGGGCCAGCCTTTCTATTGTTCAGCTGGCAATGCTGGCATGTAGGGGGAGAGAGCCTATGGTGATGGGTCCACCCCCTATGCGTGACTCAGCAGTATTGCCTTGCTTCCATGGCTGCCTGGCTTTCCTCCACAGCCATTTCCCTCCACAACCTCTTCCCTCACATTCCCTCGATCATCTATCTGTAGTCAACAGCAGCCCTTGCCCTGAGATTGCTCCACAATCCCTAAACTCCAGCTTCCAGCTACTGTGCTGTCTCGGATATATATGGTTGTGGCAAGGACTGTCTGATTCTCATTCCATTTAGGCTGCCACATATCAACTGTTTCCCTCTCAGCCTTAAATGTTTCTCCTCTGCCTCAGACAATTGCCCTAATGTGGGCATCGGACCCCTGCTTCATTTCCCCCACCCACCAGGGGCAGATCCATTTCTACTAACACTCTCATTTTTCCCCTTTGTTCCTTCATCCTACTGAGTTTTGCATGGGTCTATATATTCTTTTCCACTGGTCAGGTACTCCTGTCCACTGAAATTTTTCATGAATAAGCTAAAAAATTATTAAGAATAAATATACTAGATATAAGTAAGCTAAAAGCTTAAAAATAAACTTAACAATTAACAATTAACTTAAAGCAATTAAATTAATAATTAACAATAATTATGGTTTATGGTGTATTTACTCCTGGCTTATAATTACAGAGTAACTAAAGATATGTTTATCTATTAGTAAAAATGTTTTGTGCTATGTTCAAAATTTACAATGAGGAAATACAAACTTCAAGAAATTAAGATATATAATCATAAACTTTTTATTTACCTATTTTATTTATTTTTATTTTATTTTTTTTTAGTCCTACCACTTTATTGCTACCAACCCATCTCCCTCCACCCTCGTGCACACATGCTCAGTCATGTAACCCCATTGACTGCAGCCCGCCAGGCTCCTCTGTCCATGGACTTTTCCAGGCAAGAATACTGGAGTGGGTTGCCATTTCCTTCTCCACATAAACTTTTTAGTACACAAAATGCTAGTATAACAAACAGTTAATAATTTCTTCTTAGTTTTCACTAGAAGATTTATAAGGGTTGAGAATTCTAATCAATATATGTAATTAAAATTACTTCAAAATGTAAGTGAAAGAAAACAATGGTGTATGAAAATATGTAAGGAAAGCAAAATGTGATTTTTGAATAAGGAAAGATGTATGAAGAACATGCTTTTTGTTAAAGGAAAAAGGTGAGTAATTCTGTTCTTAAATTAGAATGACTAGTTGTTTCAAATAAGAAAAGAAAACACATTGAATGGATAGAATATTGTGAGAAAAGAAACTTGAGAAAGGAATTTCATGTGTTGTTAAGCTAGCTAAGATTGGAAAGAATTCATTTAAATTCTTAAAAGGTAGGACTTGACATCAAAAATACTCTGGTGCAAAATCAGAATTTGGTTATCTGGGTTAAAAAGCGCAAATTACAATGAAATATTTACCTGCTCTTTGATAAAAGATTATGAAAGGTTTTTCTTTACCTTTTTAAAATAATATGCCTTGAAAGAAAAGATTTTGTATCTTACCACAATAATTTTCTTTGCTTATTGTCTTTATCAAGAATTTAACTACTTGGGAGGTAAGTCTTCTCAATATTAGAAGAGCTAGAATTTTAGCAAGAACACACAGAAGAACTGTACAAGGATACACAGAACTGTTCAGAAAAGGTCTTAATGACCCAGATAACCACGTTGGTGTGGTCACTTACCTATGCGGGCAAAGAGGAACTAAGGAGCCTCTTGATATGCAGATGATGCCACTTTAACAGAAAAAAACCTCTTGATGAATCAGGGTGAAAGAGCTTGCTTAAAGCTCAACTTTCAAAAAACTAAGATCATGGCATCTGGCCCCATCACTTCATTGCAAATAGAGGGGGCGGGGAATGGAAACAGTAGCAGATTTTATTTTCTTGGGCTCCAAAGTCACTGTGGATGGTGATTGCAGCCATGAAATTAAAAGATCCTTGCTCTTTGGAACAAAAGTTGTGACAAACCTAAACAGTGTATTATTAACAAGCAAAGACATCACTTTGTGATAAAGGTCTGCATAGTCAAAGCTTTGGTTTTTCTCATAGTCATGAATGGATGTGAGAATTGGACCATAAAGAAGACTGAGCACCAAAGAATTGATGCTTTTGAACTGTGGTGATAGAATCTTGAGTCCCTTGGATAGCAAGGAGATCAAACGAGTCAATCCTAAAGGAAATCAACCCTGAATATACTTTGGAAAGACTGATGTTGAAGCTGAAGATGCAATAATTTGGCCACCTGATGCTAAGAGTGGATTCACTGGAAAAGACCCAGATGCTGGGAAAAATTGAGGGCACGAGGAGAAGAGGATGACAGAGGATGAGATGGTTGGATAGCATCACCTACTCAATGGACATGAGCTTGGTCAAGCTCTGGGAGATAGTGAAGGACAGAAAATCCTGCAGTCCATGAGGTAGCAAAGAGTCAGACATAATGTAATGACTGAACATCAACAAACTGGCCTGCTCTTTGATGAGAAATTATGAAATACTTTTGTTTATCTTTTAAACAAGTCAGACATGACTGAACAAATGAGCACGTGCACACACACACACACACACACACACACACACACACACACACTTGCATTGGGAACAGGCATAAACAGATGTAAAATCTCCTAGAATGTGCTTCTTTGAAGAGCCATGGTTGAGAATTACTGCTTCAGTACGAGTATTGCAGCCTGCTAATCATGATGAATCTAGGCAGTGCTTACATAAATATCAGGTAGGTTGACTTGTCTTTCACCTAAGACTTTGTGCTAAAGAAAAGGGAAGACTAAAGCTGTAGGATATAGACTGATGTAAAGAAAGTACCCACAGGAAAATAGAACAGAGAAGATAAGCTAGAGTTACTGTTACATTCCTATTACTCTAACCATATTGCTCCCCTTTCATACATCTTCAATGTCTTCTCAGGGCTTCCCTCATAGCTCAGTAGGTAAAGAATCTGCCTGCAATGCAGGAGACCTAGGTTCGATTCCTGGGTCAGGAAGATCCCCTGGAGAGGGAAATGGCAATACACTCCAGTATTCTTGCCTGGAAAATCTCATGGACAGAGGAGCCTGGTGGGCTACAGCCGATGGGGTAGCGAGAGTTGGACACGACTTAGTGACTAAAGCACCAAACCAATGTCTTCTCAAGTGTCCTTCTATACCCAATTTATACACCACACTTTTATTCTCTTTATATACAATAGTTCTTCTTCTTAAATTTTCCAGTTATCATTGTCCATTTTCTGGTATAAGGGTATCTAATTTATTAAAGGTTTTGCTTCATGTGCTGTTTGCCCAAAGTACTTTATGGGGGGAATAGGTGGTATGGGGGTGGGTTCAGTTCAGTCACTCAGTCATGTCCCACTCTTTGTGACCCCATGGACTGCAGCAAGCCAGGCTTTCCTGTCCATCATTAATGCCTGGAGCTTGTTCAAACTCATGTCCATCGAGTTGGTATTGCTATCCAATGATCTCATCCTCTATCATATCCTTCTCCTCCTGCCTTCAATCTTTCCCAACATCAGGGTCTTTTCAAATGAGTCAGTTCTTCACAACAGTTGGCCAAGGTATTGGAGTTTAAGCTTCAGAATCAGTCCTTCCAATGAATATTCAGGACTGATTTCCTTTAGGATTGACTGGTTTGATCTCCTTGCAGTTCAAGGGACTCTCTATTGTCTTCTCCAACACCACAGTGAAAAAGTATTGAATCTTGGGTGCTCAGCTTTCTTTCTTTCTTTCTTTCTTTTTTTCAGCTTTCTTTATGGTCCAACTCTCACATGCATATATGACCACTGGAAAAACCATAGCTTTGACTATACAGACAGTTTTTGGTAAAGCAATGTCTCTGCTTTTTAATACACTGTTTTGTAAAGTATATTTCTACAAATAGAATTTAAAGATTTACCCTTTTCTCTATCAGGTATCCCTAGGACACAGAAATTTATTGAACATTTTTAGTGTCATAGTAATATAATTGTTTAAATGACCTCAATAATAATCTGTCTTATAACAGGAAAAAATTGAAAATATTGTTTCTATTACCAATGATTTGACTGCAATATCATATTTAAGAATACACATAAAACCATATATCAGTTCAGTTCACTTCAGTCACTCAGTCATGTCTGATTCTTTACAACCCCATGGACTGCAGCACACCAGGTTCCCTTGCCCATCACCAACTCCCAGAGCTTGCTCAAACTCATGTCCATCGAGTCAGTGATATCATGCAACTATCTCATCCTCTGTAGTCCCTTTCTCCTCCTGCCTTCAGTCTTTCCCAGCATCACCATTTTTTCCAATGAGTCAGTTCTTCACATCAGATGGCCAAAGTATTGAAGTTTCAGCTTCAGCATCAGTCCTTGCAATGAATAGTCAGGACTGAATTCTTTTTAGGATTGACTTATCTGATCTCCTTGCAGTCCACGGGACTCTCAAGAGTCTTCTCCAACACCACAGTTCAAAAGCATCATTTTTTCACTGCTCAGTTTTCTGAAGAGTCCAACACTCACATGCATAGATGACTACTGGGAAAAAAACAAACAAACAAACAAACATAGCTTTAACTAGATGGATCTTTGTTGGCAGATCTCTGTTTATTAGTATGCAGTCTAGGTTGGTCATAGCTTTTCTTCCAAGGAGCAAGTGTCTTTTAATTTCATGGCTGCAGTCATCATCTGCCATGATTATAGAGCCCCCCAAAATAAAATCTTTCACTGTTTCCATTGTTTCCTCATTGATTCACCGTGAAGTGAAGGGACCAGATGCCATGATCTTAGTTTTCTGAATGTTGAGCTTTAAGGCAACTTTTTCAACCTCCTCTTTCACTTTCATCAAGAGGCTCTTTAGTTTTTCTTTGCTTTCTGCTATAAGAGTGGTGTCATCTGCATATCTGAGTTTATTGATATTTCTCCTGGCAATTTTGATTCCAGCTTGTGCTTCATTCTGCCTGGCATTTTGCATCATATACTCTGCTCAAAAGTTAAATAAGTAATATGGCAATATACAGTCTGACTTACTCCTTTCCCTATTTGGAACCAGTCTCTTGTTCCATGTCCGGTTTTAACAGCTGCTTCTTGACTTGCATACAGATTTCTCGGGAGGCAGTTAAAATGGTATGATATTCCTAGCTGTTGAATAATTTTCCAGTTTGTTGTGATCCACACAGTCAATGGCTTTGGCATAGTCAATAAAGCAGAATAGATGTTTTTCTGGAACTCTCTTGCATTTTCTATGATCCATTGGGTGCTGGCAATTTGACCTCTGGTTCCTCTACCATTTCTAAATCTAGCTTGAACACGTAGAAGTTCTTGGTTCACACACTTTTGAAGCCTGGCTTGGATAATTTTGAGCATTACTTTGCTAGCATGTGAGATGAGGGCAATTGTGCAGTAGTTTGAACATTCTTTGCCATTGCCCTTTTGTGAGACTGAAATGAAAACTGACCTTTTCCAGTCCCGTGGCCACTGCTGAGTTTTCCAAATTTGCTGGCATATTGAGCAGAGAAGTTTTTCAGCATTATTTTTTAGGATTTGAAATAGCTCAACTAGAATTCCATCACCTCCACTCTCTTTCTTCATGGTGATGCTTCCTAAGGACCACTTGACTTTGCATTCCAGGGTATCTGGCTCTAGGCGAGTGATCAAACCATCGTGGTTGTCTGGTTCATTAATATATTTTTTGTATAGTTTTTCTGTGAATTCTTGCCACCTCTTCTTAATATTTTTGGTTTCTCTTAGGTCCATACTGTTTCTATCCATTATTGTGCTCATCTTTGCATGAAATGTTCCCTTGGTATCTCTAGTTTTTTTTTTTTTTTTTAAGATCTCTAGTCTTTCCCATTCTATTGTTTTCCTATATTTCTTTGCATTGATCACTGAGGAAGGCTTTCTTATCTCTCCTTACTATTCTTTGGAACTCTGCATTCAAATGGATGTATCTTTCTTTTTCTCCTTTGCCTTTAGCTTCTCTTCTTTTCACAACTATTTGTAAGGCCTCCTCAGACAACCATTTTGCCTTTTTGCATTTCTTTTTCTCAAGGATGACCTTGATCACTGCCTCCTGTACAATGTGATGATCCTCCATCCATAGTTCTTCAGGCATTCTGTCTATCAGATCTAATCCCTTGAATTTATTTCTCACTTCCACCATATTATCATAAGGGATTTGATTTAGGTCATACCTGAATGGTCTAGTGGTTTTCCCTTCTTTCTTCAGTTTAAGTATAAATTTGGCAATAAGGAATCCATGATCTGATCCACAGTCAGCACCCTATCTTGTTTTTGCTGACTCTATAAAGAATCTCCATCTTCAGCTTTTAAGAATATAATTAATCTGTTTTCAGTATTAACCATCTGGTGATGTTCATGTGTAGAGTCGTATCTTGTGTTGTGTGAAGAGGGTCTTTGCCATGACCAGTGTGTTCTCTTGGCAAAACTCTATTAGACTTTGCCCTGCTTCATTTTGTACTCTAAGGACAAACTTACTTGTTTCTCCAGGTATCTCTTGACTTCCTATTTTTGCATTCCAGTCCACTATGAAGAAAAAGACATCTTTTTTTGGTGTTAGTCCTAGAAGGCCTTGTAGGTCTTCATAGAACCATACAACTTCAGCTTCTGCAGCATTAGTGGTTGGGGCATAGACTCGGATTACTGTGATATTGATTGGCTTGCCTTTGAAATGAGCAGAGATCATTCTGTCATTTTTGAGATTGCACTGAAGTACTGCATTTCAGATTCTTTTGTTGACTATGATATCTACTCCATTTCTTCTGAGGGATTCTTGCCCACAGTAGTAGATATAATGGTTATCTGATTTAAATTCACCCATTCCAGTACATTTTAGTTCACTGATTACTAAAATGTCGATGTTTACTCTTGCCATCTCCTGTTTGACCAATTTTCCTTGATTCATCAACCTAACATTCCAGGTTCCTATGCAATATTGTCCTTTACAGCGTTGGATTTTACTTCTATCACCAGTCACATCCACAGCTGGCCATTGTTTTCACTTTGGCTCTGTCTCTTAATTCTTTCTGGAGTTATTTTTCCAATCTTCTCTAGTAGCATATTGGGCACCTATTGTCCTGGGGAGTTCATCTTTCAGTGTCATATCTTTTTGCATTTTCATACTCTTCATGGGGTTCTCAAGGCAAGAATACTGAGTTGGCTTGCCATTCCCTCTTCCAGTGGACCACATTTTATCAGAACTCTCAACTATGACCCATCTGTCTTGTGTGGCCCTACATGGCATGGCTCATAGTTTCAACGAGTTAGACAAGGCTGTGGTCCATGTGATTAGTTTGATTAATTTTCTGTGACTGTGGTTTTCATTCTGTCTGACCTCTGATGGATAAAAGACTTATGGAAGCTTCCTTATGGGAGAGACTGACTGTGGGGGAAACTAGGTCTTGATATTTATGGCCATGCTCACCAAATCTTTAATCCAATTTTCTCTAATCCAATTTTCCATTGTTAGGTGGGGCTGTGTTCCCCCCCTGTTGTTTGACCTGAGACTAAACTATGGCCTTGGTAATGCAGATAATGGCGACCTCCTTCAAAAGGATTTGGAGTATTCCATGCCCCTGACCCTGTGGCAGGCCACTGTTGACCAACGCCTCTGCCAGAGACTCCTGGACACTCACAGGCAAATCTGGGTTAGTCTTTTATGGGGTCACTTCTCCTTTCTCCTGGGTCCTGGTCTGCACAAGGTTTTGCTTGTGCCCTCCAAGAGTGTGTTTCCCTAGTCCTGTGTAAGTTCTGTAATCAAATCCCACTGGCCTCGACAGTCAAATTCCCTGAAGGTTCTTAATCCCTTTGCTAGATCCCCAGGTTGAGAAATCTGTTGTGGGTCCTAGAACTTTCTTAACAGTGAGATAATTTATTTGGTATAATTGATCTGCAGTTTGTGGACCGTCTGCTCATCAGCTCTATAGTGGGGTTAATGGCAACCTCCTTCAGGAGGGCTTATTCCACATGCTGTGTGGTCCAAGTCTGCTGCACCCAGAGCCCCTGCCCCTGCAGGCACTGCTGACCTGTACCCCCACAGGAGATTCTCAAACACTCAAATGCAGGTCTGGTTCAGTCTCTTTTGCATCTCTGGGTCCTGGTGTGCACAAAATTTTGTTTGAACCATTTGAGCATCTCTGGGTGGTATGGAGTTTGATTATAAATGTGATTTTGCCCATCGTACTATCTTGCTTGTGCTTCTCCTTTGCCTTTGGACTTGGAGTATCTCTTTTTTTGGTGGGATCCAACATTCTCCTGTCAATGGCTGTTCAGGAGCGAGTTGCAATTTTGGAGTTCTTGCCGGAGAAGAAGAACACACATCCTTCTATTCCACCATCTTTCACTACCATGGACTATACAGTCCATGGAATTCTCCAGGCCAGAATACTGGTTGGTTAGCCATTCCCTTCTCCAGGGGATCTTCCCAACCCAGGGATCGAACTCAGGTCTTCTGCATTGCAGGAGGATTCTTTACTAGCTGAGCCACCAGGGAGCCCAAAATCATATATAATCAGACAGTTTTAAAGAACTAAGTTTAACTTTATAGAAGCTATAAAGCCCCTTGTTAAAAACTGGCCTGGTATCTTTCTCATAGGGCTTCCAGTAGCTTTATCTGGTGAATTAGAAAGGTCATTTCCTTGCAGGTGCAGGAAGCTAAGGATACTTGGAGGAACTCAAGAAGACATGAATTAATCTAAACCTATAGATGTTCTAACCAAAGTACTTGGTTTGCCTCCTTAGCTGGGAGATTTATAAAAGCCCAAAGATTCCTTATTAAAAAGCTCCCTGAAAACAGATTCTAAAGGTTGATATGGTCAATCACTATTTTTTGCTGCACTTATGTAAATATTCTGGCTAAATTTAATAAGACTAGATTTATTTTGCAAGTAAATAAGCCTTATTGTGATTATTTTTGTCCTATGAGGGTGATTATGAAGAAATGAAACTGGAATGGATCCTAAATTCTTCCTAAAAGGAAATCAGTCTTGAATATTCATTGGAAGGTCTGATGCTGAAGCTGAAACTCCAATACTTTGGCCACCCGATAAGAAGAACTGACTCATTTGAAAAGACTGCGATGCTGGGAAATATTGAAGGTGGGAGGAGAAGGGGACAACAGAGGATGAGATGGTTGGATGGCATCACCGACTCAATGGACATGGGTTTTAGCAAACTCTGGGATTTGGTAACGGACAGGGAAGCCTTGCATGCTGCAGTCCATGCATTTGCAGTGTCAGACACGACTGAGTGACTGAACTGAACTGAACTCCTTAAAGTGAAAGTGAAAATGAAGTCACTCAGTCGTGTCTGACTCTTTGCGATCCCATGGACTGTAGCCTACCAGGCTTCTCCATCCATGGGATTTTCCAGGCAAGAATAAAAGGAAATGCCTACTTGTGACTCCTTGCCACTGTATTATTACTTATTCTGTTTGGAATGCTCTTTCCATGCATATCTGTCTGCAAAACTTAAATTTGTTCTTCAAAACTAAGAACTGTAGTTAAAACCTCAGTTTTTTTCAAGTGTAACATCTAAATGTTGTTAAAACCTCAGTTTTTTTCAAGTGTAACATCTAAATGTTGTTAAATATTTCTGGGAGACCAAACAAGAAATTTCTTGTTGCTCTAGAAATAAATGAGATGTTGTGTTGTTCACTTGCTAAGTCATGTCCAGCTCTTTGCGACCCTATGTACTGCAGCCTGCCAGGCCTCCCTGTCTTTCACTATCCCCCAGAGTTTGCTCAACTTCATGTCCACTGAGTTGGTGATGTTATCTAACCATCTCATCCTCTGCCACCCTCTTCTCCTTTTGCCTTTAATCATTCCGAACAACAGGGTCTTTTCCAATGAGTCAGCTCTTCACATCAGATGGCCAGATTATTGGAACTCAAACTTCAGCTATAGTCCTTCCAATGAATATTCAAGCTTTATTTCCTTTAGGATTGACTGGTTTGATCTCCTTGCTGTCCAAGGGATTCTCAAGAGTCTTCTCCAGCACTACAATTAGAAAGCATCTATTCTTCAGCAACCAGTCTTCTTTATGGTCCAACTCTTACATCCATACATGACTACTGTAAAAACCATAACTTTGAGTATATGGACCTCTGTCAGAAAAATGATGTCTTTATTTTTAATACACTCTTTAGTTTTGTCATACCTTTCCTTCTAAGGAGAAAACATCTTTTATATGTCATGGCTGTAGTCACTGTCTATAATGATTTTGGAGCCCAAGAAAATAAAATCTGTCAATGCTTTGCTTTTCCCCCATCTATCTGCCATGAAGTGATGACCAGATGCTGTGATCTTAGTTTTTTGAATGTTGAGTTTCAAGACAGCTTTTTCACTCTCCTCTTTCACCCTCATCAAGAGGCTCTTTAGTTTGTTTTCACTTTCTGCCATTAAAGTGATATCATTTACAAATCATCTGATGTTGTTGGTATTTCTCCTGGCAATCTTGACTCCAACTTGTGATACATCCAGCCCAACATTTTACTTGGTATACTATGTATAGAAGTTAAATAAGCGGGGTGACAATATACAGCCTTGATGTATTCCTTTCCCAATTTTGAGCCAGTCTGTTCTTCCATATTTGGTTCTAACTGTTACTACTTGTCCTGCATGTAAGTTTCTCAGAAGGCAGGTAAAGTGGTCTGGTATTCTCATCTCTTTAAGAAATTTCCACAGTTTGTTGTGATCCACACATTTAAAGGTTTTTAGCATGGTCAAGGAAGCAGAAGTAGGTGTCTATGATCCTATGAAGTTTGGCAATTTGATCTCTGGTTCCTCTACCTTTTCTAAACCCAGCTTGTACATCTGGAAGTTTTCAGTTCACATACTGCTGAAGCCTGGCTTGAAGTATTTTGAGCATAATCTTATTAACATGCAAAATGAATGCAATTGTCCTGTAGTTTGAACATTTGTTGGCACTGTCATTCTTTGGGATTGTAATGAAAACTGACATTTTTCAGTCTTGTGGCCATTGTAGAGTTTTCCATATTTGCTGATATGTTGAGTGCAGCACTTCACCAGCATCATCTTTTAAGACTTTAAAAAGCTCAGCTGAATTTCCATCATCTCCATTAGCTTTGCTTGTAGTAGTAACTTTCACTTTCACTTTTCCTAAGCCCCACTTGACTTCACGCTCTAGGTTGTCCAGCTCTACTTGAATGACCACATCATCGTGGTTATTTGAATCATTATGACCTCTTTTGTAGAGTTCTTCTGCAGAGTATTGTTGCCATCTCTTCTTAATATCTTCTGCCTCTGATAGGTCCTCACCATGTCTGTCTTTTATCATGCCCAGGCTTGCATGAAATGTTCCCTTGATACCTCTATTTCTCCAATGTTCATGATGAGATCTCTAGCTTTTCCCATTCTGTTGTTTTCCTCTACTTCTTTACATTATTCATTGAAGAAGATCTTCTTATCTCCCCTTGCCATTCTCTGTAACTTTGCATTTAGTTGGGTATATATTTCCCCTTCTCCTTTGTTTTTCACTTCTCTTCTTTACTCAGCTATTGGTAAAGCCTCCTCTGACAACTGCTTTGCCTTCATACATTTCTTTTTCTTTGGGATGGTTTTGGTCATTGTCTCCTCTACAGTGTCATGAACCTTTGTCCATAGTTCTTCTGGTGCTCTATCAGATCTAATCCCTTGAATATATTTGTCACCTCCACTGTATAATCATAAGGGGTTTGATATAGGTCATACCTGGTCTCATTTCCCCTACTTTACTCAATTTAAGTCTGAATATTGCAATAAGGAGCTTATGACCTGAGCCACAGTCAACTCCAGGTTTTGTTTTTGCTGAATTTATAGAGCTTCTCCATACTTGGTTGCAAAGAACATAGTCAATCTGATTTTGGCATTGACCATTTGGTGATGTCCATGTGTAGAGTCATTTCTTTTGTTGTTGGAAAAGTGTGTTTGCTGTAACCATTATGTTCTCTCGACAAAACTCTGTTAGCCTTTTCTCTGCTCCATTGTGTCCCCCAAGGCCATTCTTGCCTCTTACTCCAGGTATCTCTTGATTTACAACATTGCATTCCAATCCCCTATGATGAAATTGACATTTTTTTGTTGTTGTTATTAGTTCTAGAAGCTTTTGAAAGTCTTCATAAAACTAGTTAATTTCAGTTTCTTCAGCATCAGTGGTTGGGGCATAGACTTGGATTACTGTGATATTGAATGTTTTGCCTTGAAAATGATCTGTTATCATTCTGTCATTTTTGAGATAGCAGTCAAGAACTGCATTTCAAGCTCTTTTTTGACTATGATGGCTACTACATTTCTTCTAAGGAATTCTTGCCCACAGAAGTAGATATTATGGTCATCTGAATTAAATTCGCCCACTCCTGTCTATTTTAGTTCACTCATTCCTAAGATGTGGATGTTGACTTTTGTCATCTCCTGCTTAACCATATCCTATTTACCTTGATACATGGACCTAACTTTCCTGGTTCCTATGCAATATTGTTCTCTAGAGCATCGGGCTTTACTTTCACCAGCAGGCATATTCACAACTGAGCATTGTTTCTGCTTTCATTCTTTCTGGAGCTATTAGTAATTGCCCTCTGCTCTTCCCCAGTAGCATATTGGATACCTTCCAACTTTTGGGGGACTCATTTTGTGGTGTAATATATTTTTGCCTTTTCCTACTGTTCATGTTCATAGGGTTCTCATGGCAAGAATACTGGAATGGTTTTCCACTCCCTCCTCCAGTGGACCACATTTTGTCAAAACTCTCCACTCTGAACCATCTGTCCTGGATGGCCCTGCACGGCCATAGCTTCATTGAATTATGCAAGTCCCTTCAACATGACAAAGTTGTGCTCCATGAAGCAGAGATATTTTAAAATTATCTTTTATCAAATTACTGACAAAAGGTAAATGCTCAAAGATTATAGGTTAACATTTGATTTGGTAAATTTTCATATCAATTCAATATCTAGTCTTAACTTTAAAAAGTAAAATTTACATGATGAGTTCCTATTAGAGAAATCCAGTGACAAAAGTATAACTAGGAAATTTTTTTTAACTAGTTTCATTATTTTGTGTTCAATTTGTATACATAACTCTTTCATGTATAATAGAACTAGTAATTAAACTTTTTTTTTTCCAAATAAGAAAAGAAAACTTGTTCTTGAGATACCTTAACATAACCAGGTTATATTCGAGGAAATAGATAGAACTTCTACTTTCAAATTGCCCTCTACTTTGTAGATAATTAATCAGATAATTTCCCAAACCCTCAGCTGATGTAATCTAATGTGAGAAACATATGATGTTGATGCATTTTTATATACAAATAGGAGAATATTCTTACAGAAGAAATGCATGTGGTTTGTTCTAAAGGCTGCTGCACAAAATAGTTTTAATTGGCATCGTCATTGAATTAAATCACCATTATACCTCCTAAGAAGTTGTACTACCATCTCTATAGCAGCATAGTGACAAAGATTATGTCATTGTTCAAATTCTTCTCAGGCTCTCTTGAACTCTTTTTTAATGAGGCTTGACTTTTAGCCTTCTTTATTCTTCTCTGCATTGTGCAATTTTATCAAGAATTCTTCCTGTGTGAGTTTAGCCATAATAGCCCATTCTCCTTTTTTACAATGGGTTTGTCCCCAGGACACAGGTCTCATGAAAACCACTGCTAAAGCTAAGCCAAATGGGGAAGAAGACCCACATCAATATCATTTTCACTGGACGTGTAGATTCAGAGAAATCTACCAACACTGGCCATTTGATCTACGTATATGGTAGGATCAACAAGAGAATCATTGAAAAGTTTGAAAGAGAGGTTACTGAGATGGGAAAGGGCCCCTTCAAGTATGCTTGGGTCTTGGAAAAACTGAAAGCTAAATGTGAGTATAGTATCACAATTGATATCTCCCTTTGGGAATTTGAGACCAACAAGTACTATATGACCATCATTGACACCCCAGGATACAGAGACTTCATCAAAAACATGATTATAGGCACATCACATCTCAGGGTGGCTGTGCTGTCCTGATTGCTACTCCTGGTGCTGGAGAATTTGAAGCCAGTATCTCCAAGACTGAGCAGACCTGTGAGCATGCCCTTCTAACATGGGTGTGAAACATCATTGCAGTTAACAAAATGGATTCCACTGAGCCCCCCTATAGCCAGAAAAGATATAAGGAAATTGTTAAATAAGGCATCACCTACGTTAAGGAAACTGGCTACAACTCCAACACAGTAGCATTTGTGTCAATCTCTGACTGGAATGGTGACAACATGTTGGAACCAAGTGCTAACATGCCTTGGTTCAAGGGATGCAAAGTCACCCATAAAGAATGCAATGCCATTGGAATCACGCTGTTTGAAACTCTGCATTGCATCCTACCACCAGCTCATCCAACTGACAAGCTCTTGTATTTGCCCCCCCAGGACATCTACAAAATTGGTGGTATTGATACTGTCCCTATAGGTTGAGTAGAGATTGATTGGTGTCCTCAAATCGGGCACGATGGTCACTTTTACTCCTGTTAACATAACAACTGAAGTGAAGTCTGTTAAAATGCACAATGAAGCTTTGAGTGAAGCCCTTCCTAGGGACAATGCGGGCTTCAATGTCAAGAACATGTCTGCCAAAGATGTTTTTCATGGCAGTGTGGCTGGTGACAGCACAAAAGGACCCACTGATAGAAGCAGCTGATTTAACAGCTCAGATGATTATCTTGAACCATCCAGGCCAAATCAGTGCTGGATATGTGCTTGAGCTGGATTGTCACACAGCTCACATTGCTTGCAAGTGTGATGAGCTGAAGGAAAAGGTGGATTGTTGTTTTGGGAAAAAGCTGGAATATGTCCCAAAATTCTAGAAATCTGGTAATGCTGCCATCATTGATATGCTTCCTGGCAGGGTGGTGTGTCTGTATTGAGCATTTCTTTGATTCCTCTGGGCCATTTTGCTGTTTGTGACATGAGACAGATGATTGCTGTCTGTGTCATCAAAGAAGTGGTCAAGAAAACAGCTGGGGATTGCAAGGTCACCAAGTCTTCCCAGAAAGCTCAGAAAGCTAAATTGATATTATCCCCAATACCTGCCACCCAAGTCGTAATCAGTGGTGGAAGAACAGCCTCAGAACTGTTTGCCTCAATTGGCCATTTAAGTTTAATAGTAAAAGACTGGTTGATGATAACCTTTAGAAGGAAAGGAGAATGTTTTATGACCATTTGATTTTTATGTTGCAGTTTTAAGCTACTATTTTTTTTAAAATAAGTATTTTAATGGAAATAACTTGACCAAAATCTGTAATATAATTTGAGACCCATTGAAAAAAAAATAATCAGAAACTTATGGTCAACACTGTAACTTCCTACAGTACTACTTAGGTAAGAGTTACCCAGTACCTATTTCTGGTAAACTGAAAAATTTCATATTTCTGGTTTGGAGCTTCCAGTTTCTTAATCTTGTATAAGGAGGGTTCATCTGTTTAAGTATGTCTTAAAAAACATTGGTGAGACACTTCATAGGTTAAGACAGATGAGCAAAGAGTAACTACATTTTATATGTAACACTAGTTTAAGAAGGTCAAATTCTATATGAAAACTCATGTTGCATATAGAATTGTGTATGGTTACATAAATATTGAGTAAATTTGTTATGCCAAATTTTAGTTTCCCAGTTATGAGAATGTGCATTCACATTTACAATATTTAAGTAGTTAATCTAAAATGTGAGGCTTAAATTGTATTGAGTTCTGCCCTGTTAGAGTTAATTGTGTCCAGGTTCTAGGAAAATTAAAAGGTGCTGGAAGTTAGAGAAAAAAAAATCTTCAATATAATCACCTTTGATATTTAATTGAGTTCCTCACCCTTCATTATACTCTTAGTGATTGCCTTAGGCTGTCTTCAGCAATAATACTTTGTCAGTGTACCCAGATTCCACCCCTCCTTACCCCTGATGTTCTTCTAAGTAATTTTTAGTTCACTGACCCACCCTGCTCTCTGACTATTCACTTACCCATGCTGTACTCAGAGTTGAGCCCAGTCTCTCTCCTCCACTGCAAAATTCCATCACAGTGATCCTTATACCTATTATAACTGTCCTCCCCTCCCTGAACAAAGTCCTCTTTCTACCTTGCTTTAAAAGGTGCCATTTATTTTTTCTTTAACTGTATAAATGTAGACATGTACAACAATCAGTATAAGCATCACTTTTTATGAACCTAAGCAGAAATCCCGCTAAAGAATGCGGCAACAAC
Organism: Cervus canadensis; assembly: GCF_019320065.1. Lineage (NCBI taxonomy): Eukaryota > Metazoa > Chordata > Mammalia > Artiodactyla > Cervidae > Cervus > Cervus canadensis. The sequence goes on from NC_057419.1 coordinate 87,372,047, forward strand.
CAAATTGTATAGCCTGCACCTCAGAGTTTAATGGAATAATCTTGTTACCACTTAAAAAAGGATCAGAAAAAAGAAAAAATATATATATTTTTAAATAATAAAAGGAAGACACTGACACAGATGAAGGGAAAAACATTTTAAATTAACAAGGTTGATCATTTCAGTTGTAGAAGTTTATCCCGTTTGGTTTTATGGGAAGAACTCTTGAGAGTTGAGTATGCAGGAATCTCTCTGCAGAGCTGAGGCAACCTCTGACTAGGCTAATAGATGAAAGCTATTCATATATACTGGAACTGAACAATTAAATAAATGAATGACAGATATTAGGATCCAGGTTTCTCACTATTACAGTGGGAAGTTACATATAAGCAAGGGGCAAAATATCAGAACTGTTAACGTTCTACCTCAACTGTTGTCTTTTAGTTGCTAAGTCGTGTCCACCTCTTTTGTGACCCCATGGACTACAGCCTACCAGGCTTCTCTGTCCATAGGATTTCCCAGGCAAGGGTACTGGAGTGAGTTGCTATTTCCTTCAGCAGGGAATCTTCCCGACCCGGAGATAGAACCTGGTGTCCTGCTTGGCAGGCAGATTCTTTACCATCTGAGCCACCTGAGAAGTCATCTGTCTCAATAAAAAGCAATTTTATCAAGTAAATTTCAGTGGTTATGTGCATTTTTATTTTCCTTTTAAACTTAAAGACCCAATTCATTTCTAAAGTTACTTAAGTCAGCATCTACTTTTTGCCCCAGGCTTCAGTGAGGATGTTTCATACATTTATCATTTATAACACAGTTAGATTGCTTTGTCACATTCTGCATTCCATCGTAGAATCCCCCAGGAATCCTTGTCAACTCTTAGAATTTTGTTTTTTATTTTATTATAATAGCCATCCTAATGTGCATGAAGTAATAACATTGTGATTTTGATTTGCATTTTCTTGATAGTCAGTGATTTTGAGCATCTTTCTGTGAGCTTATTAGTCAGGTTATTTGCTCATTCTTTTTTTCTTTCTTGGCAGTTTCCAAGTCATTTTATTCACAATTTTGTGTTTGTTTCCTGAATAAATAAGTACTATACAAAACAATGTAAAAATGGCTACCATTTTCTCTCCTCTGCTTTTCCCAAATGGATACAATCCCCTGGGCCACCTAAATCAGGGATTCTTCCTCCAGATTTGGTTCAGTAAATGAGGTGGAGTGACATTGTAGCCCCCAGTGAATCATTTTCAGAGGAATTCAGCTGGGGTGAGGAGCCTCTGGGGTTTGGAGGTTGACTAGGTTAAGGAAACAGATTAGTACTTTGGGGAAATTAGACAGTGCCTATCCCCAAAGAAAAGGGGGTCTAAAATGTTCATGGTTCTTTCTTTTGCCTAAAAAATTGACATTTATTCAAAGACAAATTATGACAAGATGTCCATCCTTTGGCTCCCTTTCCTCCCACATCCTGCTGCTCCTCAAACCTCCCTCCAAGGATTGATCCTACCACAACAGCCCTTCTCAGATGAGGTCAGAAACATTGAGGGGCATCTCCCATTGGAGGTGCTATAGAAGGTCTGTATGTCTCAAAGAGTCCCCTTTTCTTCTGTCACCATGTTAATAGCCACACCCTTATTATCAACATCTACCATGACTGACTTTGTGGATATAGCCTTCCCTGGTGGGGTGGAGGTCATAATTGATGACTAAGGAAACTTGTTGCACATCATTGTCCCTGACCAGTAGGTCAGTGGTAATCAATGTTCAGAGCCAGAGCAAAAGTCCTTCATGATAACCTCTAGTTCTTTTTGGTCCATATCTTCATGTGTGGCAGAGATGGTGAGTTCTAGGACATGCATCTTAGTAAGCCAATCCATCTTTCTTCAGGTGTTGATGAAGATGATTGCCTGGGTAACGGTCAGGGTTTCATACAAGTTTCACAGTGTGTCCAACTTCCACTCCTCTAATTCCATATTTATATAGAATTGGTGAACACCTTCCAACATCAATGCTTCCTTCTTGATAAGAATTCTAACTGGGTCTCTCATGAACTTCTTGATAACTTCAGTTACATCAAAGGGCATTGTAACTGAGAGCAAAACCAACTGGGTGTTGCTGTTGAGATAATGGAATATGTCTTAGATTTGGTCCTTCAACTCATGGCTTAATGTTTCATCCAGTACAAACATCTTGATGTATTTGGGAGACAAGTATCTCTGGTTAAGCATGTTGAACACATGACCTGGGGTACCCAAGATGATGTGGGAAGCTTCCATATGCAGATTCTGAACCTTAGCATAAGTTGGTACCCCAAATGCAGGCATGGAACGAGACAAACATGTAATCTCCTAAAGCCATAACTACCTTCTGTATCTGCTAGGCCAACTCTCTAGTGGGTGCCAGGACCAAGGTCTAGGTGGCCTTTAGATCTAATTCAATCTGTCACAGGATTGATGTGTCAAATGTGGCTGTTTTCCCAGTCCCTGACTGAGTGTGAGTGATCACATCATAACCCTTGATACAAGGAAGAATGGCTGGATAGCAGAGGGCTTCTCAAAACCATAGGTATAGATGCCATGGAGAAGTGGCTGAGAGGTTCCTATCATCAAAGCTGTCAACAATCTCATTCCAGTTACTCTTGATGATGACTTCAGGTTCCATCCTATTGCGGCCATTGTCTCTGGAATAGGAATACTGACTTATAGACATTATCCTTAGAAACTAGCTATTTGCTCATTCTTAATTGGATTGTTTGGTTTTTTTGGGGGGTTGTCATATTATTATTTATATGTTCTGGATATTAATTCCTTGTCATACACATGACTTGCAAATAATTTGTCCTCTCTGTGTTACATTTTCCCTCTTTCGGTAGTTCACATTGGTATGTAAAATGCTTAATTCTGATGAAGTCAATTGTATATATATATATATATATATATTATATATATATATATATATATATATATATAAAACCAGTGCTTTTATATTTGCCTTGTGCTTTTCATATCACATCCATGAAATATTTGCCAAATACAACATCATAGAAGATTTGCTCTAAATATTCTTCTAAGAGTTTTGTAAATTTAGCACTTATGTTTAGGTCTTGAATCTATTTTTAATTAATTTTGCATATGCTGTAAGGTAAGGGTTCAACCCTATTCTTTTCATGTTAATACGTTTCCACAGCTTCATTTCCTTCAAAGATTATTCTTACTCCTTTCTCCCTATAATGGTATCCACACCCTTTTCAAAAATCAATTGACCACACATAAAGATGGCTTATTTCTGGGCTCTCTATTCTGCTACATTGGCCTATATGTTTGTCTTCTTTTTCACTGAGGTATAATTGGCATATAATATTATGATAGCTTCAAGTGTACAATATACTGATTTAATATTTGAATATATTTTGAAATGATCAACACAGTAAGACTGCTTAACATCCATCACCACATCAGTTCAGTTCAGTCACTCAGTTGTGTCCAACTCTTTGCGACCCCATGACTGCAACATGCCAGGCCTCCCTGCCCATCACCAACTCCTGGAGTCAACCTAAACCCATGTCCATTCAGTTGGTGACGCCATTTAACTATCTCACCTTCTGTCATCCCCTTCTCCTCCTGCCCTCAATCTTTCCAGCATCAGGGACTTTTCAAATGAGTCAGCTCTTCACATCAGGTGGCCAAAGTATTGGAGTTTCAGCTTAAACATCAGTCCTTCCAATGAGCACCCAGGACTAATCTCTATTAGGATGGACTTGTTGGACCTCCTTGCAGTCCAAGGGACTCTCGAGAGTCTTCTCCAACACCACAGTTCAAAACCATCAATTTGTCTGTACTCAGCTTTTTTTATAGTCCAACTCTGAAATCAATACATGACCACTGGAAAAACCATAGCCTTGACCAGATGGACCTTTGTTGGCAAAGTAATGTCTCTGCTTCTTAATATGCTGTCTAGGTTGGTCATAACTTTCCTTCCAAGGAGTAAGCGCCTTTTAATTTCATGGCTGCAATCACCATCTGCAGTGAATTTGGAACCCAGAAAACTAAAGTCAGCCACTGTTTCCACTCTTTCCCCAACTATTTGCCATGAAGTGATGGGACCAGATGCCATGATCTTAGTTTTCTGAATGTTGAGCTTTATGCCAACTTTTTCACTCTCTTCTTTCACTTTCATCAAAAAGCTCTTTAGCTCTTCACTCTCTGCCATAAGGGTTGATATTTCTCCCAGCATTCTTGATTCCACCTTGTGCTTCCTCCAGCCCAGCGTTTCTCATGATGTACTCTGCATGTAAGTCAAATAAGTAGGGTGACAATATACAACCTTGACTTACTCCTTTTCCTCTTTGGAACCAGTCTGTTGTTCCATGCCCAACTCTAACTGTTGCTTCCTGACCTGTGTACAGGTTTCTCAAGAGGCAGGTCAGGTTGTCTGGTATGCCCATCTCTTTCAGAATTTTCCACAGTGTATTTGATCCACACCGTCAGAGGCTTTGGCATAGTCAATAAAGCAGAAATAGATGTTTTTCTGGAACTCTCTTGATTTTTCAATGATTCAGCGGATGTTGGCCATTTGATCTCTGGTTCCTCTGCCTTTTGTAAAGCCAGTTTCAACATCTGGAAGTTCACAGTTCAAGTATTGCTGAAGCCTGGCTTGGAGAATTTTGAGCATCACTTTACTAGCGTGTGAGATTAGTGTGCGGTAGTTGAGCATTCTTTGGCATTGCCTTTTTTGGGGGATTGGATTGAAAACTGACCTTTTTCAGGCCTGTGGCCACTGCTGAGTTTTCCAAATTTGCTGGCATATTGAGTGCAGCACTTTCACAGTATCATCTTTTAGGATTTGAAATAGCTCAACTGGAATTCCGTCACCTCCACTAGCTTTGTTTGTAGTGATGCTTTCTAAGGCCCACTTGACTTTACCTTCCAGGGTGTCTCGCTCTAGGTGATTGATCACACCATTGTGAGTATCTGGGTTGTGAATTTTTTTTTTGTATAGTTCTTCTGTGTATTCTTGCCACCTCTTCTTAATATTTTCAGCTTGTTAGCTCCCTAACATTTATGTCCTTTATTGAGCCCATCTTTGCATGAAATATTCTGTTGGTGTCTCTAATTTTCTTGAAGAGATCTCTAGTCTTTCCCATTCTATTGTTTTCCTCTATTTCTTTGCACTGATCACTGAGGAAGGCTTTCTTATCTTTCCTTGCTATTCTTTGGAACTCTGCATTCAAATGGGTATATCTTTCCTTTTCTCCTTTGCTTTTCAATTCCCTTATTTTCACAGCTATTTGTAAGGCCTCCTCAGACAGCCATTTTCCTTTTTCTCATTTCTTTTCCATGGGGATGATCTTGATTCCTGTCTACTGTACAGTGTCAGGAACCTCCATCCATAGTTATTCAGGCACTCTGTCTATCAGATTTAGTCCCTTAAATCTATTTCTCACTTCCACTGTACAGTCATAAGGGATTTGATTTAGGTCATACCTGAATGGTCTAGTGGTTTTCCCCACTTTATTCAATTTCAGTCTGAATTTGGCAATAAGGAGTTCATGATCTGAGCCACAGTCAGCTCCCGGTCTTGTTTTTACTGACTGTATAAAGCTTCTCCATCTTTGGCTGCAAAGAATATCATCAATCTGATTTTGGTGTTGACCATCTGGTGATGTCCATGTGTAGAGTCTTCTCTTGTGTTGTTGGAAGAGGGTATTTGCTATGACCAGTGTGTTCTCTTGGCAGTACTCTATTAGCTTTTGCCCTGCTTCACTCTGTATTCCAAGGCCAAATTTGCCTGTTACTCCAGGTGTTTCTTGACTTCCTACTTTTGCATTACAATGAAAAGGACATCTTTTCTTGTGTTAGTTCTAGGAGGTTTTGTAGGTCACTACACATATTTTCAGTTTTTTTTTTTTCTTACGATGATAATTTTCAAGGCCTATTGTCTTAACAAGTTGAAAATATACAATGTAGTATTATTAATTATGATCTCCAAATTGTACAATACACCCCCATAACTTATTTATATTAAAACTGGAAGTTTGTACCTTTTGACTTTTTGAGTGCATAAAAAACTTTATTATGGGCTTCCCTGATGGCTTTGAGGGTCAAAAATCTGCCTGTAATATGGGAGACCTGCGTTCAGTACCTGGGTGGGGAAGATTCCCTGGAGAAGGGAATGGCTAGCCACTCCAGTACTCTTGCCTCAGCAATCCCATGGACAGAGGAACCTGGCGGGCTACCACCCATGTGTTTGCAGAGTCAGACATGACTGAGCGACTAACTCACACATATATCCATTTTGCCCACCGACAACCCCCACCTCTGGCAATCACAAATCAGTTCTATTTCTACAAGCTTCGTTTTTATTGTTGCTGTTAGATTCTACAAATAGTGAGATTTTATGACATTTGCCTTTCATTTTCTAAAATATTTAACTTAGTGTAATGCCCTCAAGGGACTTCCCAGGTGACACAGTGGTAAAGAATCTGCTTACCAAAGCAGGAGGTGTAAGAGACTTGGGTTCCATCCCTGGGTCGGGAAGATCCCCTGGAGAAGAAAATGGCAACCAGCTCCAATATTCTTGTCTGTAAAATTCCATGGGCTACAGTCCGTGGTGTTGCAAAGAGTCAGACATGACTGAGCTCTCTCTCTCTCTCACACACACACACACACACTCACAATGCCCTCAAAGTTTTTCCATGACAACATAAATGGCAAAATTGTATTCTTTTATGGTTGAATATTTCCTTATATCTATCTATCTATCTATCTATCTATCTATCTATCTATCTATCTATCTATCTATCTATCTATCTATCTATCTATCTACCTATCTCTCTCTCTCTATCTATATATATCCTTACATCTATATAGATAAATATAATATATTGGCTTTATAATCTTCAACTTTACTAAGCTCATTTATATATTCTACCTGTTTTTTTGGTGGTTTATTTAGGGATGTAGAGAAAAAGAGAGAGAGAGATGATAGGTAGATGGATAGCTACTCAAACTATCAATGGGTATTTTATTTCTCATGACAAAATTTATTTTCTTTCTCATGTTTACAGAGTGGATACTGTATTTTAGTCACTAGTATGTGCTTGTGTTCGTATTCAGTCACTTCAATCATGTCCGACTCTTTGCAACCCCATGGACTATAAATCTCCAGGCTCTTCTGTCCATGATATTCTCCAGGCAGGAATACTGGAGTGGATTGCCGTTCCCTTCTCCAGGGGATCTTCCTGACCCAGGATCGAACCCACATCTCTTATGTCTCCTGCATTGGCATGCAGTTTCTTTACCACTGGCACCACCAAGGAAACCCAGTCAGTAGCATATAGGTTTTTATTTTCAAAGTTGCTTTGTTAATGTAAACCCACTTAATAATTAAGTAAAGCATCTTAATTTTCCCAAAGTCACACAGAAAATTGGAATATTATTTTATCTGTTCACTTTATTTGCTAGTTTTTAAAATATTGAAGTAGTTGCCCAACCTCCTCTAAATTCTGATCTCCAAATACCATTCCCTACTTATAAAAATAGGATTCCTTGGAGAAATTGATAATTTCAGGTCTGGATTATAAAATATACATAATAAACCTGGAATATTCTATCATACAATTTATCTAAATAGCTTATCTTATTTTATTTCTGCTTGCACTGAGGCAGAGTTGGTACTGAGAATGCCTAAAATGTGAAAGCAGCTTTGGAATTGGATAGAAGCTGTAAGAGTTTTAAAGTGTGTGCTATCTGTTTATAATAGCCAGGACATGGAAGCAACCTAGATGTCCATCAGCAGACAAATGGATAAGAAAGCTATGGTACATATACACAATGGAATATTACTCAGACATTAAAAAGAATACATTTGAATCAGTTCTAATGTGATGGATAAAACTGGAGCCCATTATACAGAGTGAAGTAAGCCAGAAAGATAAAGACCAATACAATATACTAATGCATATATACGGAATTTAGAAAAATGGTAACAATAACCCTATATGCAAGACAGAAAAAGAGACACAGATGTATAGAACAGACTTTTGGACTCTATGGGAGAAGGCGAGGGTGGGATGATCTGAGAGAATAGCATCGAAACATGTATATTATCAAGGGTGAAACAGATCGCCAGTCCAGGTTGGATGCATGAGACAAGTGCTCGGGGCTGGTGCACTGGGATGACCCAGAGGGATGGGATGAGGAAGGAGGTGGGAAGGGGGTTCAGGATTGGGAACACATGTAAATCCATGGCTGATTCATGCCAATGTATGGCAAAAAACACTACAATAGGGTAAAGTAATTAGCCTCCAACTAATAAAAATAAATGAAAATAAATAAATAAAGTGTGTGCTAGAAAAGCCTACTTTTCTGTGAATAGATTACTAAAGGTGATTCTGGTGAAAGCTCAGAAAGAAAAGAGGAGAGCTGTAGAGAAAGTCCCAAACTTCTTAGAAATAGTTTAGTAATCTCAAACGGAACATTTGTAGAAATATGGATGGTATAGTTTATCCTGATGAGGTCTCAGATGGAAATGAGAAATGTTACTGGAGAATGCAGGAAAAGTGATATTGTCTATAAAGTAGTAAAAAAAAAAAATAGCTGAATTGTGTTAGTGTTCTAGGGTTTCTCAAAATATAGTACTTGTGAGTGATAAAATAGAATATTCAACTGAAGCTATTTTTAAGCAAAGTAATGAAGGTGTGGTTTGGCTTTTCTCGACTGCTTATAGTAAAATGTGAAAAGAGAAAAATGACGAAGATGGAACTGTTAAGCAAAACTTGATTTGCAAAATTCTCAGCCTATCCATATTGCAAAATATAAGTAAGATGTGGCCAAGCAAACATAAAGGGGATGAGTATGAGCCATCTCAATAGAAGCCAGGAGCTATTTTTCAAGACCATGGAAGAATGACTCTGAAGGCAATTCAGAGATCATCAGGGTTGCCAATCACATGACAGGCCAGAGTGCCAAGACTAGGAGACAGAGATTTTGTAGGATGGCCTATCTGTGCCTGGGACCTTTGACTGCACTGCTTAGTGTCACAACACATTGAAAGCTCCACTCCCCAACACTCTGGTACCATGCTCCTTAGCTGCCCCAGGTGCAACTCCAGTGGGTCCCAGTGTGGTGTAAGCCATGGTGGCCAACCTTCCAGAGAGTGCAGGCAGCAATCTTTGATATTATCTATGGGGTGCCATGTCTGCTGGTGTGTGAAATGCACAGGCCTAGGAGTTATGGCTGACTCCAACTAGATTTCAAAGGCTAGGGCTTCCTGGTAAAATTGTGGGTCCATGCCTCTGGCTTGCAAGAGATGCTGCAGGTGGATTCATTAAAGCCAAGAGGGTGATGTTTCTACCCCAGTGAACCTGCCAGGCAGAACATCAAGCCCAAAAGGGTTATTTTATGCTTTAAGAGTTAATTGTGTTTGCCCTGTTAGGACTTACATAGGACCTATCTTTCTTTTTTATCCTTTATTTTTTCCCATTTTGAAATGTAACATCCAACCTATGACTGTTCCACAATTGTACTTGGAAACACATAACTTTTATGCTTTCCCAGTGGCAAGGAAATATGCCTCAGAATAAATCACACATTGAGTCTCACCCATATCAGATTTAGATGATATTTAGAGGCTTTGAATTTAGATTTTTGAGTCCTTCTTGAAAGAAATTGAGACTTTCAGGATTATTGAAATGGAACGAATGCATTTTGCACGTGAGAGAACACAGATATGAGGGAACCAGGGACAGAAAGTTATACACTATTTCACTACCCCAAAATTCATTTATTGAAATCTAATCCCCAATGTGATGGCATTGTGTGAAGGTAGGGCCTTTAGGAGGTCACGATTGCAGAGTACACTTCAATTGGATTAATACTCTCATAAAAGAGACTCCAGAGAGCTCCCTTACCACCTTAAATAATGTGATAACACAGCGAGAAGATAGCTGTCTATTAAACAGAAATTGAAACTTCACCACACACTGAATCTGCCAGTGACTTGATCCTGGACTTCTCAGCCTCTGGAGATGTGAAAATAAATTTCTATTGTTTCCAAGCTACCTAGTTTATGGAATTTTGTTATAGAAACTGGAACAGACTAAGACATGGCATTACTAGTATCTCATATCAATATGAAAGTGTGAAAGTGTTAGTTGCTCAGTGGTGTCTGACTCTTTGTGACCCCTCAGACTGTAGCTCACCAGTCTCCTCTGTCCATGGGATTGCCCAGGCAAAAATACTGGAGTGGGTTGCCATTTCCTTCTCCAGGGGATCTTCCCAACCCAGGTCTCCTGCACTGCAGGCAGATTCTTTACCATCTGAGCCTCCAGGTAAGTCATATCAATTTGGTCCAGTCAAAACTAAGAAATCAATATGGGTACATTAGTACTAACTAAGCTTCAAGTTTTATTTGGATTTCACCAGTTTTTCCACTAACGTCCCTTTTTAGGTCCAAGAACAAATTAAGAAAAAAAAAAAAAAAACACTGTGCTAAATTTCCATAACTCCTAAATTCTGATCAATTTTAGTATTACAAACCACATAATTCAGATATCTAAAGGACACAAATTTGTACTATGATGGAAGAAAAGCAAAAGTAAATGAACACAATCAGTATATTTTCACCATATCTACTCCACTTGATACAAATCCATCACAGAGGATTCTAAATTTCCAAAACCTTGGGCTATTTACTACAGAAGTTATTAGGAAAGTTTGTACAAACTACAAATATGTTGAGTTTTGGTTATATTTAAACCTAATACCTCTCACCAAGATCAGAGTATGCTCCTTAGCTAAAAAATAGGAAATGATTTTCTGAATTGTGTTTTTTTCCTATTAAGATTCAAGCTTGCAGATCCTCTTGCTCTATTTCACATTATTCCTGTTCTGTGATGGTTATCATTTGGATAGTTACAAGATATAGCTACAATTTGAAGAAAATCTTTGATCTCTATGCCCATAATATCTTAAAGCTTATATTTTATTTTAAATGCAGCATCTAGTTATGGAAGGTGAAGAGATAAAGTAGATTTTCCTCCAATATGTTTCTTTCATACATGTGTATGGGATCTTCAAAATGTTGCCTAAAATTGGAACTTCATTGTTGTATACTAATATTTCAGAGTAATCACATAGTCTGTTATTAATTATTAGTCTAAATTACCAAGTTGAAAAAACTCTGCTGCCCTTAATTGTTATTTGTTTTTATTTATTTAAATAAAAGAGTTCACTATTTTTATGTTTTTCCATAATAATAGTCAAAACCATTTCATGAATTAACAAAGTTACTTCAAGTAAATGAAGTAATTCTCAGTTTATGAAACAGTCAATGGATTTAGGAATTATTTATTCAGTTTGTTGTAAAAGTGATTAAACCAATGATATTACATTTAAAAGAAATCTTAGAAGATTTGGATACATGTAAATATATACATGGCTGGGTCCCTTCGCCATTCACCTGAAACTGTCACAACATTGTTAACCGACTATACCCCAATAAAAAATAAACATTTAGAAAAATAAATAAATCACATTGAAATTCTCAAAAAAGATACCATGCAACTTATATGCACAAGTATTTTATTTCTTCTTTTTCCCATTTACTTTTATTAGTTGGAGGCTAATTACTTTACAATATTATAGTGGGTTTTGCCATACATTGACATGAATCACCCATGGATTTACATGTATTCCCCATCCCGATCCCCTCTCCCACCTCCCTCTCCACCTGATCCCTCTGGGTCTTCCCAGTGCACCAGGCCCGAGCACTTGTCTAATGCACTAGCCTGGGCTGGTGATCTGTTTCACCCTTGATAATATACATGTTTCGATGCTGTTCTCTCTTAACATCCCACCCTTGCCTTCTCCCACAGAGTCCAAAAGCCTGTTCTGTACATCTGTGTCTCTTTTTCTGTCTTGCATATAGGGTTATTGTTACCATCTTTCTAAATTCCATATATATGCGTTAGTATACTGTATTGGTCTTTATCTTTCTGGCTTACTTCACTCTGTATAATGGGCTCCAGTTTCATCCACCTCATTAGAACTGATTCAAATGAATTCTTTTTAATGGCTGAGTAACATTCCATGGTGTATATGTACCACAGCTTCCTTATCCATTCATCTGCTGATGGACATCTAGGTTGCTTCCATGTCCTGGCTATTATAAACAGTATATGCACAAGTATTTTAAAAGCATATAAGTTTCTTCTTTATAATGAAGAAAAAAAATAAATAAGCATACCTCTTGGTGTCTTTCAAAGTGAATTAAAATCAAAGAAAATAATAAACTACTAAATTTTAAATGCATACATTTTCTTTCCCTGCATCACAAAACAAATTGTTACCTTAAAAGAACAAAGGGTAAAAACTAAAGTTTAAACTTTAAATTGAAACTAAATATACGTATAATATGTAAAGACTTAATATGCACAAACTTGAAACCTTGTCATCTGAATCATCAGGAATGCAAGAAATGGATTGACATCAAAATCTGAAATTCAAGTTATAAAACAAGCTAAAGGGTAAAAACCTCTCAGGTCTTTTGAAGGCTGAAACACTGACAGTGTGAATGATTATCCTCTCCCAAATTATGACAATAAAAACATAAAATGGAAAACATTGAGTGACAAGTAAATGTTTTGAACTTGTAGGCAGCTTGAGTCCTTTTGAAAAATTGGTGTTTGATAAACAGTAATTTTAGAGCTCCAGGGTTTAGATATGAACATACTAAAACTAAGAAACAGTTTCCAGTTTCTACTAAAGTTACACATACACATATTTTCTTTTGACCAATACCAATGTCAAATTTTACTTCATTTGGGAAAGAACTAACCATTTAACATGTTCATGAGAATATACTTCTTAGGTAGTAACTATAACCAAATTTAGTTAGGATTGGAATAATCAAATTGCTGTGGGAATGGAAAGTCAATTTGATAACCATGAAACCTCATGGCAAGATAAGAATTTTTAATCATACATTATAAACACTTCTTTATTCTAAAATTTAATGCTTCTATTTAAAGAATATAAAAAATGAAACTGGAAAGAGAAAATACTAAGCAGATAGAATATTTTAATAATTATTTAATGAAATATAATCTACAGATAACTGAACAATCTCCTGTAAAGTGAAGGTATAATAGATAAATTACAAATAGAAAATCTCTAAGCCTATTAAATAATTATAATTGATTTAAGTCCCATGTCTTTCATATAATTTTGCCTTTTGACTCTGTTGATCTAGATCAAAATAACACAAGCAAAACAAAATATAACAACAATAACAAAAAAACAAACACAGCAAAACTAAAACAACTATCACAAATTACTAGCACTACTTCTGCTTAAATCTAGTTTCTATCTGATTTGCCAACTGGCACAGTGGTATCCTTGTTGATTTAAATTTAAATTCAATATGTCATTATTTTAAAAAGTTTGCTTTTCTTTAATGTTCTTTGTCCATTGCACAAAGCATACAGCCTGTTATTGCCAATTTAGACCTGAAAATTTAACAGTGAGATTTACTCAGAATATACAGGGAGTTATTCATAACAAATACATTTCTCCTGGTAGAACTTACTGTGCATCAACTGTTTTTCTTCATGACATGTGACATGCTGAACAATATACCTTTTATTCAGGTGACAGAAATGATTATAGGGAAGCCATCTTCCAGAATTCACACTCATTTTATTTTATTTTATTTTTTTCACACTCATTTTAAAGGAAACTAGTTAATGATTTTGGTTATCTGAAAATGTAAAGTCGAGCTATAATGGGGAAAACATCAAAAATAATTAAGATAAATGAGTTTTTGGATCATAGAAAGAACATAATTTATTTCATGAAGATTTTCTCATCTTATTTTAAAACTCTATACATTCAGTCTAGAGTTGAAGTGCTAACCTGGTAAAAATTAGTGCAATAAATTTCCTGTTCTTGTAAAAAGTGAAACAAAATTGTTATTAGAAACAGAGGAGTAATAAATATAAACATATGTCAAAATCCTGGTACCCAAATTAAGAAAAAGTAAACAATAACCTCTTAAATAATAGAGGCACTAGACAATAGAAAAATAGAAAGCAGAGTATAGGCTGAGAGATATGTTTGGCAGTGTCTATAACTCAAAATCACGCTTTATCTCAGGTTATCCATGATCTATATAGTTATGTACTTCTATTATTTAAAAAAAAAATGCCGGTTATCAGATTACTAATATTAAGTTCATTTTAGTAGTAAAATATAGATGAAAAGATAGCTTTAAAATATAGTTTGAAAAAAGAATGGTCAAAAATGTTTTTGACTTTTCAGTTCAGGTCAGTCACTCAGTCGTGTCTGACTCTTTGTGACTCCATGAACTGCAGCATGCAAGGCCTCCCTGGCCATCACCAACTCCCAGAGTCCACCCAAACCCATGTCCATCAAGTCGATGATGCCATCCAACCATCTCACCCTCCGTCATCCCCTTCTCTGCCTGTCCTAAATCTTTCCCAGGATCAGGGACTTTTCACATCAGGTGACCAAAGTACTGGAGTTTCAGCTTCAGCATCAGTAAATCCAATGAACACCCAAGGCTGATCTTCTTTAGGATGGACTGGTTGGATCTCCTTGCAGTCCAAGGGACTCTCAAGAGTCTTCTCCAACAAGACCATTTAAAAGCATCAATTCTTCGGCGCTCAGCTTTCTTCACAGTCCAAATTTCACATCAATACATGACCACTGGAAAAACCATAGCCTTGACTAGACAGACCTTTGTTGGCAAAGTAATGTCTCTGTTTTTTAACATGCTGTCTAGGTTGGTAATAACTCTCCTTCCAAGGAGTAAGCGTCTTTTAATTTCATGGCTGCAATCACCACCTGCAGTGATTTTGGAGCACAGAAAAATAAAGGCAGCCACTGTTGCCACTCTTTCCCCATCGATCTGCTATAAAGTGATGTGACTGGATGTCATGATCCTAGTTTTCTGAATGTTGAGTTTTAAGCCAACTTTTTCAATCTCCTCTTTCACTTTCATCAAGAGGCTCTATGGTTCTTCTTCACTTTCTGCCATAAGGGTGGTGTCATCTGCATATCTGAGGTTATTGACATTTCTCCCAGGAATCTTGATTCCATCTTGTGCTTCTCCCGCCCAGCGTTTCTCATGATGTACTCTGCATGTAAGTCAAATAAGTAGGGTGACAATATACAGCCTTGACTTACTCCTTTTCCTATTTGGAACCAGTCTGTTGTTTCATGTCCAGTTCTAACTGTTGCTTCCTGACCTTCATACAGGTTTCTCAAGAGGTAGGTCAGGTGGTCTGGTATGCCCATCTCTTTCAAAAATTTCCACAGTTTATTGTGATCCAAGCCATCAAAGACTTTTGCATAGTCAATAAAGCAGAAATGGATGTTTGTCTGGAACTCTCTTGATTTTTCGATGATTCAGCGGATGTTGGCAATTTGATCTCTGGTTCCTCTGCTTTTTCTAAAAGTAGCTTGAATATCTGGAAGTTCACAGTTCAAGTATTATTGAAGCCTGGCTTGGAGAATTTTGAGCATTACTCTACTAGCGTGTGAGATGAGGGTAATTATGTGGTAGTTTGAGCATTCTTTTGCATTGCCTTTCTTTGGGATTGAGTGAAAACTTACATTTTCCAGCCCCTGCGCCACTGATGAGTTTTCCAAATGTGCTGGTATATTGAATGCAGCACTTTCACAGTATCATCTTT
Source organism: Cervus canadensis (assembly GCF_019320065.1). Classification (NCBI taxonomy): domain Eukaryota; kingdom Metazoa; phylum Chordata; class Mammalia; order Artiodactyla; family Cervidae; genus Cervus; species Cervus canadensis. Next base: position 87,387,738 of record NC_057419.1, read on the forward strand.
TAGGATTTGAAATATCTCAACTGGAATTCCATCACATCCACTAGCTTTCTTCGTAGTGATGCTTCCTAAGGCCCACTTGACTTCACATTCCTGGATATTTAGCTCTAGGTGAGTGATCACAGCATCGTGATTATCTGGATGGTAAAAATATTCTTTGTACAGTTCTGTGTATTCTTGCCACCTCTTCTTAATATCTTCTGCTTCTGTTAGGTCCACACCATTTCTGTCCTTTATTGAGCCCATGTTTGCATGAAATGTTTCCTTGGCATCTCTAATTTTCTTGTAGAGATCTCTAGTCTTTCCCATTCTGTTATTTTCCTCTATTTCTTTGCACTGATCACTGAAGAAGGCTTTCTTATCTCTCCTTGCTATTCTTTGGAACTCTGCATTCAAATGGGTATATCTTTCCTTTTCTTATTTACTTTTTGCTTCTCTTCTTTTCACAGCTATTTGTAAGGCCTCCTCAGACAGCCATTTTGCTTTTTTGCATTTTTTTTTTTTTTTTTGTCTTGGGGATGGTCTTACTCCCTGTCTCCTGTACAGTATCACAAACCTCCATCCATAGTTTGTCAGGTACTTTGTCTATTATATCTAGTCCCTTAAATCTGTTTCTCACTTCTACTGTATAATCATAAGGGATGGGATTCGATTTAGGTCATACCTGAATGGTTTAGTGGTTTTCCCTACTTTCTTCAATTTAACCTGAATTTGGCAATTTGGAGTTTATGATCTGAGCCGCAGTAAGCTCGTGGTCTTGTTTCTGCTGACTGTATAGAGCTTCTCCTTCTTCGGCTGCAAAGAATATAATCAAACTGATTTCAGTGTTGATCATATGGTGCAGTCCTTGTGTAGAGTGTTCTCTTGTGTTCTTGGAAGAGTGTGTTTGCCATGACCATTGTGTTCTCTTGGCAGAACTCTATTAGCCTTTGCCCTGCTTCATTGTGTACTCCAAGGCCAAAAATGCTTGTTACTCCAGGTGTTTCTTGACTTCCTACTTCTGCATTCCAGTCCCCTATAATGAAAAGGACATCTTTTAGTGTTAGTTCTAGAAGGTCTTGTAGGTCTTCATAGCACCATACAGCTTCAGCTTCAGTGTTACTGGTTGGGGCACAGACTTGAATTACCATGATATTGAATGGTTTGCCTTGGAAATGAACAGAGACCACTCTGTCATTTTTGAGATTGCATCCAAGTACTGCATTTTGGACTCTTTTGTTGACTATGATGGCTACTCCATTTCTTCTAAGGGATTCCTGCCCACAGTAGTAGATATAATGGTCATCTGATTTAAATTCACCCATTCAAGTCCGTTTTAGTTCGCTGATTCCTAAAATGTCGATGTTCCTAAAATGTCGATGTTCACTCTTGCCATCTCCTGTTTGACCACTTCCAATTTGCCTTGATTCATGGACCTAGCATTCCAGGTTCCTATGCAATATTGCTCTTTACAGCATCAGACCTTGCATCTATCACCAGTCACATGCACAACTGGGTGTTGTTTTTGCCTGGCTCTATCCCTTCATTCTTCCTGAACTTCTCCACTGATCTCCAGTAGCATATTGGGCACCTGTCGACCTGGGGAGTTCATCTTTCAGTGTCTTATCATTTTGCCTTTTCATACTGTAACTTTCAGTGGCCTCCTAAAATTTCCTGGGTTTCCTTCTCTATCTATACTCCCATACTGGGACTTCTACAACTACCTATATAACTATCTTTGTCTATCCCTATCAGTTTGACAACAGTTATACCTGTATTTTAATATAAATAGATATAAGAACTAGCATATTGGTGAGTTTATCCATAGTCTAATGATTGTTTCCCTACAAGATACCTGTTCTCTAATAAATTTTGTCCATATATTTAATTAGTTGAGAGATCAATGGTGATGTAGCCAGCTTTCTAGACCTGGTAATAAAATATTAATTAATTAATTAATCTATTGGGCCAGTGATATATTTTGAAAGACATTAAGGTTTCAAAACAAAGAACTAGAAGTTCTGAATACAAAAGTATAAAAGTGTATTGTAAATGCTAGAGAAAATAAAATTTTATTCCACAATAACTAATAATAGTAATTCTTGAGCCATCTAGCAAACTTAGTAATCTATCTGGCTTCCCTGAAATACAGCATCTACAATCATAATTTTCACTTTCAATTTCCATGTACTGCAGGTTTCTTCTGAAGTCCTATAAAAAGGAATATGAAAATAGTGTGATAAACAGATCTATCATGCCTACTCAATCTCTTCACAAGAAGTTCTTCAAAAATTTTTATTCTGATGTGTTGTTCCAGTACTGGATATCTATCAATCTATTTCAATGTTTGTAACTGATAATTTCAACATATAATGTGAGTGATTTATTTTTATTATTAGTTTTTATTTGAGTATAACTTCAAGCAGTTTCTTTCTATTTAAAATGAGAAATGCAAAAGATAGAAATATTTTACCATTCAAAATGGCACTAATATAAAAATAAAGTAAGCATGTTTTATATTTTCACCTAATACTTAAAGATATGTTGCTTAATTTGGATTGCATTTTACTATATCATAATGGGTAGTGAAAAGTGAAGTTCAAATGGTGTTTGACAGTTTTAGGTCATCCACATTTTTGGCACAAATTCTCCCTCAATAGAACAATTTATGATTGAATAATGTCATCATCTGTGGACTGGAGACTTGAGAAGACTGTTAAATAACTAACAATAAGTAAGCTAAAGAATCTTAATTTAAAATAATAAAATTAAACAGTATTACCATAGGAGAGTAAAAGTGAGGAGGTGGGTACTTTTAAGAATATTTATATAAAACAGCAATTGTAATTTTATCATCTAACCAATAGATAACCCCAGAGGGTAAGAATTGCAAAGTTTGTTTATAGGCATAGAAACTGGGCTTTATTGTAAGTTACTTATTAAATGATTATATAATACCTGCTGATAAGTGAGTGTAAAAGTGGAGAATAAAAAAAGTTCTCTAAAGAGATATATATGCATATATATTATGTATTTTTATTATGTATATTTAAATAAGATTACTTTTGTAGAACAGGCAAAAATAGATGAACAAAGATTCAGAACAAGGTAAAATATCTCGCTATTAAAAAAAAAAGTTCTTTCCCTTCAAGATTTCTTCATTTTTTAGTGCAAGTTCATCTATTGTCATACAAAATCTCACCACAAAAATAAGATTGAATAGTGGGTAACATTCACAAGACTTGTAGTCTAATTATTGAATGCACAAAGTAGAATTTAATCATATTAGCATTATGAAATATATTAATTTATTAACTTAAGATAAATACATATTATAAAAGGAAAGTAGTAATTAGCTTAGGACTTGACTATGAAATGTGAAATGTTAACAACCAAAATAATCTATTTGTATTACCTATGCATTGTTATTTATTGATAATTTGATAATAATTTATATTATCAACTATTGATAATTTTTATTGATAATAAATTGACTATTTATTGATGGATTTGAATTACTTGGATATAGGCAAAATGCATGCTTAATTTGATAATTACAGGTATATTTATAAACCAAAGATCTATAAACTCATGGGAACATAAATGCAAAATTAATATGAAAAGGTAAAAATAAAACTTCCTTATTGATAACTTTTACCAGACACTGTGCTAAGCACTTTTATATATTTCATTTAATACTCCAAGCAAACCCAGTTGGGAGTTGATTAATTCTCATTTTCTAGTTAAGTAAAATGAAGCTCAGAGACTTTAAATATTGTGTATAATTTATGCTAGTAAGTAGTAGAAGTGAAACTCAAACCCAACCATATCTGTTAGATACAAAATCTTATATTTCTTTTGCTTAAACATGATGGATCCTGAAACTCAGTGCCATACACAGGTTGTTGTTTAGTCTCCAAGTCATGTCTGACTCTTTTGTGACTCCATGGACTGTAGCCCACCAGGTTCCTCTGTCCATGGAATTCCCCAGGCAAGAACACTGGAATTGATTTTCATTTCCTTCTCCAGGGGAACTTCCTGACCCAGGGACTGAACCCAAAATCTCCTGCATTGCAGGCGGATTCTTTACTGCTGAGCCACCACATAGACCCTTATGTCTTGGTTGGTGAAAGCATTAGAAGCCAAAATTAACTCATTTAAATTAATTATATTCATATGCAGCTTATTGTGTTAACTAGAGAACTAAAATGATATTACTTAAGAATGAAATATTAATCCATTGATGGGTAAAGTAACCAATTTACATTTCTGGGAACCAGATTACATGTATCCTAGTTTTACTTTTGAAATTAAATAGTTGAGTGACCTTATTAAAATTATTTTGCCTCACAAAGAATCTATTTCCTTACAATTAAAATGAAAGGAGTTGAGATATATCAGCATTAAAAAAAAAACCCTGTACCACTAGAATGTTTTTTTACTAAACTTAAAAGTATGTGGAACTCCAACATACAAAATATATGAGAGCTATTGGTTTCCCAGAGCTGGAGTTCCAAAGCTTCAATTTATCAAAATTTTCCTCACAATGCCTTCAAGTAGTCCCTGGGGTAAGTCCATAAAGTTTAAACTGCTGTGCCAGATTGATTCCAAAGTTACTTCCAGCTTGAATATTTTATGATTTCAGGATATTTGACTTAAGGATTAAAAAAAATAACTCAACCTGAAAATGGCAGAATTGCCAGCCCTTATAGTTGTAATTTCTATGAAATATAAATTCAGAAAGATGCACTTTTCAAAAATGAGGTTATTTAGCTATATGTATATTTACGGCTTCCCAGGTGGCACTAATGGTAAAGAACCTGCCTGTAAATACAGGAGGCATAAGAGATAAGAGTTCGATCCCTGGATAGAGAAGATCCCCTGGAGGAGGAAATAGCAACCCACATCAGTTCTTGCCTGGAGAATCCCATGGACAGAGGAGGATGGAGGGCTATAATTCATGGGGTTGCAAAGAATCAGACACAATGAAATGACTTAGCACACACACATGTATATTTATTTTAAAAAACTTATTGGGTTTCTAACACAAAAAATGTTTTACAGTGTATGCCTAAGTTACAATGCTAAATAAAAGCAATTGTGTTTCCTATCATAGATTTTTATGATATAGTAATAAACTGAGATATCATGGAAATGATTGAAATATCCAGTAAGTGATAAACAGCAAATTTTAAATTGGAGGGATTTGTTTAGCTTCAGGTTTATTGAGATATAATTATTATAGTAATGCATAAGTTTAAGATGACAGTGGAATGGCTTGACATATTTACTGTGAAATAATTGCCACAATAAGTTTGCTTGGTATCTCATACACTGGCAGATACAAAACAAACAAACAAACAAAAAAATGGTGTTTTCCCTGTGATGAAAACTTTTATGATTTACTCTCTTAGCAGCTTTCAAATATACCAAATAGCAATGTCAACTATAGTTATCAAGTTGTATATTACATCACCAGTACTTTTTTATCTTATAACTAGAAGTTTGTACCTTTTGACTAAATTTTATTAGATTGGTGCAAAAGTAAAGAGCAAGAGAGTTCCAGAAGAACATCTACTTTTGGTTTATTGACTATGCCAAAGCCTTTGACTGTGTAGACCACAATAAACTGTGGAAAATTCTTAAAGAGATGGGACTATCAGACCACCTGACCTGCTTGTTGAGAAATCTGTATGCAGGTCAGAAAGCAGCAGTTAGAACTGGACATGGAATAACAGACTGGTTTCACATAGGAAAAGGAGTATGTCAAGGCTGTATATTGTCAGCCTGCTTATTTTAACTTATATGCAGAGTAAATAATGAGAAACACTGGGCTTGAGGAAGCACAAGCTGGAATCAATATTACTGGGAGAAATATCAATAACCTCAGATATGCAGATGATACCACTCTTATGGCAGAAAGTGAAGAACTAAAGAGCCTCTAGGTGAAAGTGAAAGAGGAGAGTGAAAAATCACTGCAGATGGTGACCGCAGCCATGAAAGGAAAAGATGCTTGTTCCTTGGAAGAAAAGTTATAACCAACCTAGACAGCATATTAAATAGCAGAGACATTACTTTGCCAACAAAGGTCCATCTAGTCAAAGCTATGGTTTTTCCAGTGGTCATGTATGGATGTGAGAGTTGGATTACAAAGAAAGCTGAGCACCAAAGAATTGATGCTTCTGAACTGTGGTGTTGGAGAAGACTCGTGAGAGTCCCTTGGACTGCAAGACGATCCAACCAGTCCATCCTAAAGGAAATCAGTCCTGAATCTTCATTGGAAAGACTGGTGCTGAAGCTGAAACTCCAACACTTTGGTCACCTGATGCAAAGAACTGACTCATTGGAAAAGACCATGATGCTGGGAAATATTGAAGGTGGGAGGAGAAGGGGACGACAGAGGATGAGATGGTTGGATGGCATCAACGACTCAATGGACATGAGTTTGAGCAAACCCTGGGAGTTGGTGTTGGACAAGGAGGCCTGACGTGCTGCAGTCCATGGGGCCGTAAAAAGTCGGACATGACTGAGTGACTGAACTGAAATGACTGAATTACAGTGTTTCATTTTTGAACTTTGTCACTTGATATTGGAATACATTCTTAAATGTGGTTATGTTATACATCGTTTTAATGTGCATTTCAATGTTTTTGCTTGTGAATTATTGCTTGTTTATAAGTATTTTTGACTATGGAAATGATGTTAGACAAAAAGCTAATTCAAGTGATTTTCTTATTTGAGTTCAAAATGGGTCATCAAGCAGTGGAGACAACTTGCAGTATCAACAACGCATTTGGCCCAGGAACTGCTAGCAAACATACAATGCAGTCACGGTTCAAGAAATTTTGCAAAGGTATGAGAGTTTTAAAGATGGTCAGCGTAGTGGCCAGCCATCATAAGTTGACAATGACCAACTGAGAGATTATCAAATCTGATGCTTTTACAACTACATGAGAAGTTGCCCAAGAACTCAGTGTTGAACATTCTATGGTTGTTTGGCATTTGAAGCAAATTGGAAAGGTGGAAAAGCTTGATAAATGGGTGCCTCATGAGTTGACCATAAACCAAAATGATCACCATTTTGAAGTGTTGTCTTCTCTTATTCTATTCAACAACTAATGAACTATTTAACTATTTCTCGATTGGATTGTGACATGCGACAAAAAGTGGATTTTATACAACAATGAGTGATGGACAGTGGTTGGACATAAAAGAAACTCCACTGCAGCTTTCTGAATCCCAGCAAAGCTGTGACATCTGAAAAGTATGCTCAACAAATCGGTAGGATGCACTGAAAACTGCAGTACCTGCACTGATCAACAGAAAAGGCCCAATTTTTATCCATGATAATGCCCATCCAATGCTTCAAAAGTTGAAAGAATTGGACTTTGAAGTTTTGCTTCATCTGCCATGTTCACCTGACCTCTTGTCAACTGACTACTACTTCTTCAAGGATCTCGACAACATTTTGCTGGAAAATGCTTCCACAACCAGAAGGACACAGAAAATGCTTTCCAAGAGTTTGTTGAATTCCAAACCTACCACAAAATTTTATGCTACATGAATACACAAATTTATTTATTGTTGGCAAAAATGTGTTGACTGTAATGCTTTCTATTTTGATTAATAAGATGTGTTTGAGCATATTTATAATGATTTAAAATTCAGGGTACAAAAACCACAATTACTTTTGATTCATCCTAATAATAGATGTTACATAAAGTAAAGGTATATGGAACCAAGAGATCAAATAAGGGGATGAAATCGACCTCATTACAAAGATATGGACATATTTTCTTAAGAAAATGACACCTGAATTGAAAGCAATAGTATGAATAGCAGATGAAGAATGAAGGAAAACAGAGAGGTCCTGCATGGAAGGGAGGAAAGTGAGTACAAGAGACTGAAAGGAGGCCAGAGAGATTGGGGTGCAGAAAATGAACAAAAATGTGAGATAAGATGCAAGTGAAGAGGTATGGAAAGAACAAGCTATTTAGAATAGTGTGGGCCATTATAAGAAATCTTACATTTATTCAATGAGAAGTGGAATATGGTGAAGGAGTTTAGAATGAAATGACTAGAGAAAAATCAACATCTTATAAAATAAATTAAAAAATAAAATACCTCAGATATTAAACTCGTATGCCTTACAGTAATCAAAATTAAATTTTTAGGGCTTCCCAGAAATGAGTGGGAGCTGAATGAAGTCCAGGGAAAATACATACAAAGAGTTTTTCAGTGTAGTATACTTGATCTTTCACTACTATCAGAATACCATGAGGAAGAAGTCCCAAGGGTTTGATCTGGAAGTCAGGCTCAAATAATTAAGTCATCATCAGCTGAAACCAAGTATGTCAGATGCACTGAATACCATTACACCTTCATCTTAGGGATGTGCCCGATTCCAATCTGCAAGTCAGAATCCTCCTCCAGCTCCTCTTATAACTCTTGACAGTCCTCATGGGCTTCTATTGTCTTTGTAACTGAATCTGCTTTTCTGTAGTCTCAACATCACTGTATGGTTACTGCATTTGAAGTCACTCATGAACAGACTATTTTGAAACTGTGTATCCTATAAGGCACATAGTTTTAATCTGATGCCAAATATAGTGTATTAATTTGTCAAGGCTGATACAACAAAGTACAACAAACTGAGTGGCTTAAATAATAGAAATTTATTGTCTCATAGTTCTGAGGCCAGAAGTCTAAAACCAAGGTGTCCGACAGGTTGGTTCCTTTTCAGGGCTATAAAGACAGATCAGTTCTAGGCTCCTTTCCTCGACTTATAGATGGCCTCCTTCTCCCTGTGTCTCTTTATATTATCTTTGCTCCTTAAGTATCTATGTCTGTGACCAAGTTTCTCCTTTCTGGATTCCAATTACCTCATTAGTTTCATCTTCACTAATTATATGCACAAAGACTCTATTTCCAAATAAGGTTTCCTTCTGGGGTATTGAGGGTCAGGAGTTCAACATATAAATAGGGGGGCATAGTTCAACTGACAACATATAGGAAGCAACTTTATGTACACTTTGTTATGCCAATGTATATTTATAGGAAATATTTTATGCTTCAAAATCAGTTAAAATTTCTAGTATTTTGAATCATCATGTTCTCTGATTTATTATAACTATCATTATGTAAAAGTATACTTTGACTTGAGGACCCTAATAAGAAATTCAAGATGGATGAAATACAGAACACTGTAGGCACTCTTGCACATTATAACTTTTCAGGTAACGTGTGTGTCTATAGTAAAGACAGAAGACCTGCGTTCACATAACAGATGATTATAGTTGAAAACAAAGACATAACCTAATTCCAAATTAGTTTATTTATTAATTGTTGACATTAGCAAAATTTCATTATTTTATTAAAAGTAGAAAGTTTTATAATCCATAAAATTATTTACATGTAAATATGCAACCATTTTCTTTTATTTTATTTCATTAATTTCTACATATTTCCTTTTAAAAATGTCTTAGGTACTTAGTAGTTTTTGTTTATGTTGTAAATATGTTTTTTCTATTATATTTTATATTTATTATTGCTGGTTTGAGAAAAATTACTGATGTTTGTACATTAATATTTTATCTGATCAATTTGCTAAAGTCTTTTATATTCACTTTTTTATAGTTATTAATGTTAGGTTTTCTAAGCACAATCTCTGTATATTCTGCATTCAAATCTTTTGTCAGAATATGTGTCTTGCTTTTCAAAAAGGAAAGAAAAGTGGATATCTAAGAGTTATACTTTTTTCTCTGTTTTCTACTTATTGTATATTGACTAATGTACAAAACAATGATAAATAGTTGGTTATTATGAACATTCTTGTGCTTTTAATTTTAATACTAAGAAATACCTTATAATATGATTAGTACTTTTCACTATTTACTGTTTTTCATTTAGAGAGATCCTAACTTATGTGTTCCTAGCAAGTCACGTTAATGTATATTGATACTTTCATTGTTTTTTAATAGCTTTCAATTATTTGACTCACCAGTCCTCATATAGGGACTGAATCAAGGTGATTCAGTACAGGGGCAAGAACAGAAAAGGTCATTCGGATATAATAGCAGAGATACTTGCATATTTACAGTCAACAAAGGTGCCAAAAGTATTTGAATTTATTGACAATTGGGGAAAGGCCAGCCTTTCCAAAAATCGTGATGGAATCAATTAATAATCATCTGTGAAAAAATAAACCTAGTGCTTCCTCCACATCATATAAAAAAAAATCGATAGGATCGTATTGCTAAACCTTTAAGTTAGAACTGCCATATGACCCAGCAATCCCACTTCTGGGCATACACACTGAGGAAACCAGATCTGAAAGAGACATGTGCACCCCAACATTCATTGCAGCACTATTTATAATAGCCAAGACATGGAAGCAACCTAGATGCCCATCAACAGGCGAATGGATAAGAAAGCTGTGGTACATATACACCATGGAATATTACTCAGCCATTAAAAAGAATTCATTTGAATCAGTTCTAATGAGATGGATGAAACTGGAGCCCATTATACAGAGTGAAGTAAAGCCAGAAAGATAAAGACCAATACAGTATACTAACGCATATATATGGAATTTAGAAAGATGGTAACAATAACCCTATATGCAAGACAGAAAAAGAGACACAGATGTACAGAACAGAATTTTGGACTCTATGGGAGAAGGCGAGGGTGGGATGTTTCAAGAGAACAGCATTGAAACATGTATATTATCTAGGGTGAAACAGATCACCAGCCCAGGCTGGTGCATGAGAAAAGTGCTCAGGCCTGGTGCACTGGGAAGACCCAGAGGAATCCGGTGGAGAGGGAGGTGGGAGGGGGGATCGAGATGGGGAATACATGTAAATCCATGGGTGATTCATGTCAATGTATGGCAAAAACCACTACAATATTGTAAAGTAATTAGCCTCCAACTAATAAAAATAAATGAAAAAAAAAAAAAAAACTGTTACTCTTCTAAAGGAATCATAGGTGCATATTTTTGCCACATTGGAGTAGCCTAAAGTTTAAGACACACAAAAGCCGACGTGCCAGACTGGGGCATGAGGATAACTGTTGGCTTGCTGAAAGTAGTAAATTCCATATCACTGGCGTCCCACTGAACAGCACCAAATCTGTGGCAGGACACAAGAACAGAGCAATGGTATCCCTCCCAGCAGCACTGCCACCAGGGCAGAATGGGGTCAGGGGTTACAGGTGGTGCTGCCCTGACTTCGGACTCAAGAGCAGCTCATTGACAGAGAGAGAAGAGACGCTGAGATGGTTCTTCCAGGTTCCCAGAGCAGTTGTGTAAATATTGGAGGCAGGATGTTGGCTCTTCCGGATTTCCCAAGGCTTTGGCTTCCGGACAAACCTAGCGAAGTCCACACAGATCCTGAGGTCGGTCTTCTCAGGATATACTGGAGCTTTTGAAAAACTTTGGTCCTCGTCCATGGAGACAGGAGCTCAGTGTCTTCAGGACCCGTCTTGGAGAGGTGAAGAAAAAGTGGAGAGATATGTCCTGTATATGAGTGACTACTGAGGGTGGGGGGGGGAGCATATTTTCAGAGGAGCCACTGGAGGAAGGTCTTGATATGGAAACAATATTTTCAGGTAGTTTTGTGTATAGTGTAGACAGTTTTCAGTATCTTTTTTTTTTTTTTGGTGTGTGATATCTAATTTTCTTGGCATAATTTATCCAGAGGACTTTCTTAGCAGCATTTATCCAATGTATGCCCTAGGGAGCTTTGTCATAAATTAACTGACCATATACACATGGGTTTATCTCTAAGTTCTTTGTTCTGTTCTTCTGGCGCATAAGCCTTTCTTGTGTGGGTTCCACACTATTTTCGTTCCTGTGGCTTCCTAGTGTAGATTGAAGTCAGGGAACGAGTTGACTCCAGCTGTTCTCTCCTCTCTTAGGATCACTTTGCCTATTTGGCAATTTACCTATTTGTCCTTTTTGGCTCCACACACATGATAGGGTTGTTTGCTTTGTTTCTGTGAAAAATGCTATTTTAATTGTTCAGTTCAGTTCAGTTCAGTCGCACAGTCGTGTCTGACTCTTTGCGACACCATGAATCGCAGCATGCCAGGCCTCCCTGTCCATCACCAACTCCCGGAGTCGAACTAAACCCATGTCCATTGAGTCAGTGATGCCATCCAGCCATCTCATCCTCTGTCGTCCCCTTATCCTCCTGCCCCCAATCCCCCCCAGCATCAGGGTCTTTTCCAATGAGTCAACTCTTCCATGAGGTGGCCAAAGTACTGGAGTTTCAGCTTCAGCATCAGTCCTTCCAATAAACACCCAGGACTGATCTCCTTTAAGATGAAACTGTTGGATCTCCTTGCAATCCAAGGGACTCTCAAGAGTCTTCTCCAACACCACAGTTCAAAAGCATCAATTTTTTGTCTCTCATCTTTCTTTATAGTCCAACTCTTACATCCATACATGACCACTGGAAAAACCATAGCCTTGACCAGACAGACCTTTGTTGGCAAAGTAATGTCTCTGCTTTTTAACATGCTATCTAGGTTGGTCATAACTTTCCTTCCAAGTAGTAAGCATCTTTTAATTTCTTGGCTGCAATCACCATCTGCAGTGATTTTGGAGCCCAAAAAATAATGTCTGACAATGTTTCCACTATCTCCCCATCTACTACCCATGAGGTGATGGGACCAGATGCCATGATTTTAGTATTCTGAATGTTAAGCTTTAAGCCAACTTTTTCACTCTCATCTTTTACTTTCATCAAAAGGCTTTTTAGTTCCTCTTCACTTTCTTCCATAAGGGTGGTGTCATCAGCATATCTGAGGTTATTGATATTTCTCCCAGAAATCTTGATTCCAGCTTGTGCTTCATCCATCCCAGCATTTCTCGTGATGTACACTGCATATAAGTTAAATAAGTAGGGTGACAATATACAGCTTTGAAGTACTCCTTTTCCTATTTGGAACCAGTCTGTTGTTCCCTGCCCAGTTCTAACTGTTGCTTTCTGACCTGAATACAGGTTTCTCAAGAGGCAGGTCAGGTGGTCTGCTATTCCCATCTCTTCCAGAATTTTCCACAGTTTATTGTGATCCATACAAAGGCTTTGCATTGTCAATAAAGCAGAAATAGATATTTTTCTGGAACACTCTTGCTTTTTCAATGATCCAGTGGATGATGGCCATTTGATCCCTGGTTCCTCTGCTTTTTCTAAAACCAGCTTGAACATCTGAAAGTTCACGGTTCACGTATTGCTGAAGCCTGCCTTGGAGAATTTTGAGCATTACTTTAGTAGCATGTGAGATGAGTGCAATTGTGGGGTAGTTTGAGCATTCTTTTGGATTGCCTTTCTTAGGGATTGGAATGAAAACTGACCTTTTCCAGTCCTGTGGCCACTACTGAGTTTTCCAAATTTGCTGGTATATTGTGTGCAGCACTTTCACAGCATCATGTTTCAGGATTTGAAATAGCTCAACTGGAATTCCATCACCTCCACTAGCTTCATTCATAGTGATGCTTTCTAAGGCCCACTTGACTTCACATTCCAGGATGTCTGGCTTTAGGTGAGTGATCACACCATTGTGATTATCTGGGTCATGAAGATCTTTTTTTGTACAGTTCTTCTGTGTATTCTTGCCACCTCCTCTTAATATCTTCTGCTTCTGTTAGGTCCATACCATTTCTGTCCTTTATCTAACCCATCTTTGCGTGAAATGCTCCCTTGGTATCTCCAATTTTCTTGAAGGGATCTCTAGTGTTTCCCAGTCTGTTGTTTTCCTCTATTTCTTTGCATTGATCGCTGAGGAAGGCTTTCTTATCTCTCCTGGCTATTCTTTGGAACTCTGCATTCAAATGGGAATATATTTCCCTTTCTCCTTTGTTCCACTTCTCTTCTTTTCACAGCTATTTGTAAGGCCTCCTCAGACAGCCATTTTGCCTTTATGCATTTCTTTTCCATGGGGATGGCCTTGATCCCTGTCTCTTATAGAATGTCATGAACTTCCGTCCATAGTTCATCAGGAACTCTATCAGGTCTAGTCCCTTAAATCTATTTCTCACTTCCACTGTATAGTCATAAGGGATTTGATTTAGGTCATACCTGAATGGTCTAATGGTTTTCCCCACTTTCTTCAATTTCAGTCTGAATTTGGCAATAAGGAGTTCATGATCTGAGCCACAGTCAGCTCCTGGTCTTGTTTTTGCTGACTGTATAAAACTTCTCCATCTTTGGCTGCAAAGTATATAATCAGTGTGATTTCGGTGTTGACCATCTGGTGATGTCCATGTGTAGAGTCTTCTTTGTGTTGTTGAAAGAGGGTGTTTGCTATGACCATTGTGTTCTCTTGGCAGAACTCTAGTAGCCTTTGCCCTGCTTCATTCCGTACTCCAAGCACAAATTTGCCTGTTACTCCAGGTGTTTCTTGACTTCCTACTGTTTCATTCCAGTCCCCAATAATGAAAAGGACATCTTTTTTTGGGTGTTAGTTCTAAAAGGTCTTGTAGGTCTTCATAGAACCGTTCAACTTCAGCTTCTTCAGCGTTACTGGTTGGGGCATAGGCTTGGATTACCATAACATTGAATGGTTTGCCTTGGAAACGAACAGAGATCATTCTGTTGTTTTTGAAATTGCATCCAAGTATGGCATTTCAGACTCTTTTGTGGACTATGATGGCTACTCCACTTCTTCTAAGGGATTCCTGCCCACAGTAGTAGATATAATGGTCATCTGAGTTAAGTTCACCCATTCCAGTCCGCTTTAGTTCGCTGATTCCTAGAATGTCGACATTAATTCTTGCCTTCTCCTGTTTGACTACTTCCAGTTTGCCTTGATACATGGACCTAACATTCCAGGTTCCTATGCAATATCGCTCTCACAGCATCAGACCTTGCTTCTGTCACCAGTCACATCCAAACTGGGTATTGTTTTTGCTTTGGCTCCATCCCTTCATTCTTTCTGGAGTTATTTCTCCACTGATTTCCAGTAGCATATTGGGCACCTACCGACCTGAGGAGTTCCTCTTACAGTATCCTATCATTTTGCCTTCTCATACTGTTCATGGGGTTCTCAAGGCAAGAATACTGAAGTGGTTTTGCATTCCCTTCTGCAGTGGACCACATTCTGTCAGACCTCTCCACCATGAACCGACCGTCTTAGGTGGCCCCACATGGCATGGCTTAGTTTCAATGAGTTAGATAAGACTGTGGTCCTGTGATCAGATTGACTAGTTTTCTATGATTATGGTTTTAGTGTGTCTGCCTTCTGATGCCCTCTAGCAACAGAATTAAATTGAATGTGTACACTGCTTTGGCTGGATGAACATTTTAACAATATTTTTCCAGTGCCTGATCACAGAATATTTTTCTAGAATATTTATTTCTTCTTCTGTTTCTTTATTAGTGTCTTACAGTTTTCATTGTGCAGGTGTTTCACATCATTGGTTAAATATATACCTAGATATTTTATTCTTTTTGATGCAACTGTAAGTGGGATTTCTTTTTACTGATACTTGTTAGTGTATAGAAACTCAGCTGATTTTTGTGTATTGCTTTTGTATTATGCAACTTTACTAAATTAATGTATTACTTGTACCATTTGGTAGTCTATGTCAAAAATTGTAACTCAAAACTCCTATTGTTTCTATCATATCCCAGATTATTCACCACACCAAAGACATATTGACTACTAATATAACCTCCCCACAGTACCTCTTAATGTGTGGTTTCCTACAAGAGCAATTAGATTAATCATTTTGAGTGAACTGAATCTGGGTAAGACTTGACTCCTATGATAAAGTTTGATATCTTATTTACTTTTCTGGCCGGTATTGACATGTTGTTTGGGAAAGTTACTTACTTTCTAATAATTTCAAATAGAAAATTTGCAGTAGCAGTACAATGTACTCCTATCTGCAATTTCAGACTTCCCAGTCATCATTGATTTACCACATATGTCAGTTTAAATGACAACTTTCACGATGTTTTACTCTTATAAGGGACAGTCTCCCAGGAAGCACTTGCATAACTCCCAAATGAGAAATCATTATGGTTTTCACCTTAGAATCCAATTCATAGGCCCACTTCCACTTTCATTATCTGCCCCACAGTATGAAAATGTCTTTTTCCATTCTGAACCAGTTTTCTTTCCTGGAAGTGTTCTTGAGACTTTTCCTCATTTTCACAACCTTGATGAATATAAAGCTCACAAGATGAGTGTGACCTAGGTAGCCTTTTCTGTATAGCTTATTTCTCTTAGGATGTTTTCAATGTTCATGCATATTGTAACACATACCAGTACTTCAGTCATATTTTGCATTATGATTAAATCTATTGAACATAACATTTACCATTTAAACCATTTAAAGTAGATGGTTCTATGACATTCACTACATTTACATTGTTGTACAAATATTCTCACCATCCAATTCTTGTAATTTTTTTTTATTTTTTCCAAGTGAAACAGCATCCATTAAACAATAACTCACTTCAGCCCTCGTCAACTGCCTTCTACTTTCTGTTGCTGAACTTCACCTTTCTTGATACCTCATAGAGTTGTGCTATGGTGCTTAGTGTATGTATGTGCTTAGTTTCTCAGTTGTGTCCAACTCTTTGTGACCCCATGGACTGTAGCACTGCTGCCTGCCAGTGCTGTCCATGGAATTCTCCAGGCAAAAATACTGGAGTGGGTAGCCATTTCTTTCTCCAGGGGATCTTCCTGACCCAGGGATCGAACTCAGGTCTCCTGCATTACAGGTTGATTCTTTACCTCAATTGAGCCACCAGGGAAGCTGTCAATCATGTAATTATATAATGTTCATTCTTCTTGTGACTGAGTTATTTCACTTAGCATAATGGCCTTCAGGCTCATACATGTAGCATGTGTCTGAATTTCCTTATTTTTTTTAAGGCTGAATAATACACCTTTTGGAGAAGGAAATGGCAACCCACTCCAGTATTCTTGCCTGGAGAATCCCATGGACAGAGGAGCCTGGTGGGCTACAGTCCATGGAGTCACAAAGAGTTGGACATGACTGAGCGAACACTCATAGTATACCTGTATGTATATATCACATTTTGTTTATCAATTCATATGTATACAGACACAGGCTGCTTCTAACTTTTGGCCCGGGTGAATAATACTGCTATGAATATAGGTATAAAAATATGTTTCACACCCTGTTTTCAAACCTTTTTTGTGTCTACCCTGCCTACCCTACCCATATGACAGATCATATGTTAATTTTTATTTTGTTTAAGATTTTGGTGAACTACCACACTGTGTTCCACAGCAAATGCATAATTTTACTCTTTCTATATATAGCAAAGTAATATAGAATGTTATAAATCTACGCCTTTTTGCTTATCATTCATCCGGTATACAATATGATGAATATTCAAATTGTTTTTACCATTGGGTCAATGTCAACAATGCTCTGAACATTCATATACAAGTTTTATTTAAACACCTGTTTTCAGTTCTTTGTGGCATATATGTAGAAGTAGAGTTCCTGAACCAAACTCTATAATTGTATTTTACCTTTTTGAGGAAATTTCAAACTATTATACATAGTATCTGTACTTTTTTATGTTTCCACAAATTGTAATGTTTTCAGTTTCTAAAAAAAAAATAGAAAAGAAATAAAGCAGGATGTCAACTCTGTCATTCTTTGAATATGAAGTTCATTAAATCACACAACAACACTTAAAAGTAGAGGCATATTTTGGATGTTTTTTTTTTCCATTTCATTTTTAGATTCAATTCACTGTCAGGCTCTAAAAATAAAATTATTAAGTTATTTTTGACTATATTCCTTTGATGAATTCTGACTTTCAAAGATTCTGATTTTCAAATTTGCTAAAAATTAATTTCATTTATAATATGACAATCGCCTTGTGTATAGCAAGTACAAATTAGATCTTGATATTTGAAAATATTAGGATATCAGTATATTTCATTCCTTCACTATTTTTTTTTTTTTTGGTCCAAAATGCATCTGCACAAAAGCAAGTAAGCAATTGAACCCATGATATTATTTATTGAGAAATTAAATTAATTTTGGCTTTGATTGAAGCAATTACAAAAAATCAGAGTAGTCAAAGATACACTCCATGTGTCACTTTAAGGAAGATCTTAAGTGATTGTTTTTGAGCTGGGCAATTTTAAGCTAGTTTGCATCATCTCCAAAATATCAAAGTGACATGTTTTCACAGTCATAACTTAATTACTGTATTGTTCAGACCTGTTGATAAAGCCTGAAGGAATTCTAACTAGCTGTGATTCTGACCTGCTTTCCCTGTTGTATAATCCACTGTTCTCAGCTTGCAAGCTCTGGTACTATGACTTGTTCAGCCAAGGATGAATATAGCTATTGGCCTCTTGGCTTACATCCAATCTGGAAAATCCTGCCATATTTTTAAAGACTGTTTACTAACCTTTATCTTCTTGTTTTCTAGTACAAATATTAGCATGAAGATGTCTAAGTTTGTCTCAAAAGAGAATAAATCTCATTTCTAGCAATAGGTTTAAAAGCATTATTTTCTATTGCCTTTTAAATAAGCTAATGATTTAGCATTAATTTCTAAATTCAAAGAATAAATAGTTTCATTTTCTCAAGATTTTGATAGTTACATTAGGCAAAGGAATCATTTTTAGTACTAAGCACGATGCACATTTTTAGTGAATTTTCAGCTATAAATCTCTATTTCATTTTAACAATTTAAAATTGTAATAAGATCTCAAATGAAATAGAGACACGTGGCAAACAAAATTCATCTTGTTAAAAGAAGCATTAAGTTGATAGCAACATTTAAAGTCAAATAATAATTGCAAATGAGGAAGGAAAGTACAATTTTTCATAATGTTTTAAATTCTGATTTTTTTAAACATTTAAACATAGAAGAAGACCATTCCTTAGATATATAATTAATGACAAACAGCATCATCATACTATGATTTATTCTACCTGGGGACTGTGTTCCTTAAGGGAATATTAACTTTTACATTCCTATTAAATTTATAACTCTGATAGACAAATTCTGGACATCATAGGTAGCATGTTCATAAGTTCATTAATAAAATTACTAAATTTAACAACTTTCTCTTATCTATATTTTAGCTTCCAGCTTTAATTAGACACTGTACTTTTTTTATTTTTATTTTTTGGGGAGTGCAGTTATAGTTTATTTTTTTTTTAATTCATCTCCTTAATGTATAATTATTTAAATATCTTTCCATGTGCTCATTGGCCATGGGTATATATTCCTTTCTTAAGTTTTAGTTTTGTAAATTTTTTTAATCTCTTTTTTTCCATTCATTTTTATTAGTTGGAGGCTACACTATACTTTTAAAACCAAGGTACAAAAACTATATTTTACTCTTAAAATGTGTGAGCTTCTTTAACGCCATTGTATTATTTGTTGTCAAAACCAAGAGTCCACAAACAATATCAAACTGTCAGTCTAAGTGATCAATGTTGTTAAATTTCAGATGAATTCTTTATATTTTAATTTACTCTAATCAACCTGCAATTAGAGTCCAAATAACTTAATTGATGGATGAAAATAACTGAATTGATATGATAAAGAGATAATATTTTAATGTCTTCAAAAGAAAATTATGATTATAAAATTGATCATTTATTCTTATGTATAAATATCAATTCTAAGGGATGCAAGTTGACTTAAGAAAGATATTTTTCCTAAAATGACAATGTATGTTTCATGTCTTCATTGTCTTATAATCTTTAGCTCTGGAACCATTTACTCCCTACCTGTAACTTGACTTCAGGCTCTCTGAAAAATGCAACTCCTATGAGGGCACATATAAGGAGTGTTGGTTACATAGCTCATTCACTTAGCATTTATTCATTCAGCAAACACTGAATGCCTACAATGTGCTACACATTAAGGACATAGTAGTGAACTGAAGATCATTATCGCTCTTTTCATGGAATTTTGCTTTTGGCTTCATCTGAGCCTTGTACCACACAACCAATAACTGGATCTATGTTCTGTTGCCTCCAAGTTATCTATCTATTTAGTACCATCTATCTATCTTTATCCTCTGTCAGTGTGTTTATAAACAAATATAATTGTGTGTATATCAGCAAGTTTATTAATATCAAATCTTAATTCCAATAATTGATTTTCTTGGATTTTTCAATGGAAACAAGTGTATCATATGTAAATGATGTTTTATTATTTCCTTTCCTTTCCAAATGTGATCATTTTTATTTATTTATACTTACATTATCTCAATAGGTGGTACTCTCAGTGTAATATTAGATAAAAGTGGAGGTAGTGGGCATCTTTGTCTCATTCTAGATGTCAATTAAAAATAATCTTTTTACCATTAAATGTGCTGTTTGCTATAGGTTAATTAATGTTGGATTAAGAAAGTCTCTTATTTCTAGTTTAAATAAATATTTATCATAAATGAATGTTGGATTTTATCAAATGCATTTTCAGTATTTATTGAAGTGATCACATTATTTTTTCTCTTTTTTTCTGCTTATATGATAAAACACATAGAATGACTTTCATTTGTTATAACTATTAATTCTTGAAATAAACCAAAATTAACTTTACAATATTACACTTTTTCTAAATTGCACATCTTGTCTTTCTAAGATTTTATTTATAATTTTTTCATTTGCCTTCATGGATTAGACAATCCTATGGTAAGATTGATACTACTTCTACCTCAAATGTGTTTGCTAGAGTTAACTATTGAAGCCATCTTGGCCTGGAGTTGCTTTTAAGAAAGGTTTTTCATTACCAATTAAATGCTGTTAATAGTGTGGAACTAATCACAATTTATGTTTCCCCTATGATATTTTTATTAGAAAAAATTTCTATTTCATCTGTATTTACAATGGTAAGACATATTTTATGATAAATTCCTGCTAAACTTTCTCATGTTTATATAATTTTTAATAATATCCCCTGTTGTAAATATGATATGTGTTTCTTATTTCATTACGCTTTTTATTTTCCATTACTCTAGCTATAGATGTTTCAATAGTATTATTCTTTCAAAGAACTAGCTGTTGGCCATATTGAACTTCTGTTTTTTTTTTCCTTCTTTGTCTGTACCTTCTAATATATCTTTTTTTCTTTATGTACTTGATTTCTGTTTTTTCCTAATATTTTTATATGTTTGCTAAGCTCACTGACTTTTCAGCCTTCATTATTTTAAACAAGGTACAGAGGAAGTTAACATGGTATGATTGAAACAGTTATCCTTTAAAAAATACTTGCTTGTTAGATTGAATATTGACTGGTATCTGGAAAATTAACTGGAAAACAGTTTCCTACACTAACATAGAATGTATTTATAATTAGTGTGGGTTACTGTGCTTAAAAATTGAAAGAAAAAAATCAACAGCATTGCTTATGTTGAATGCCTGCTTTACTTCTGGGAGTTTGTGCTAGACAAAAAGTGCCAGCATGACTGAGCTATAAAATCACAAAGGTCACAGACAACATTATCTTCAATGGTGGAAAATTCAAAGATATTTCATCTAGTATTAAAAATAAGACAAGGAGACCCACTCTAACCACTTTTATTCAACATAGTACTGGAAAGTATAGCTGGAACAATTAGGCAATAAAACGTAAAAGGCATCTAAATCAGAAATAAATAAATAAAACTGTCTCTATCTTCTATATCTATATGATATTATATATCAAAACCTAAATATTCCACCAAAAACTTAGTAAGTGAAATAGTAAGTGATTTTTCAGTAAAATTGCAGGATGCAAAATCAATAAACAAAAATCACTTGCATTTCTACACACTAAGAATGAATTATCAGAAAGAGAAATTAAGAAAATAATCCCACTTGAAATTGCATCAAAAAGAATAAAACACCTAGGAATAAATTTAATGAAGGAGGTGAAATATTTGTGCATTGAAAACTACAAAACTATAAGACACTGACGAAGGAAATGAGCATGGTAAAAATAAACGGGAACATATTTTATATTCATGGGTTTAGAGGGTTACTCTGAAAAGTGTTTACTGCACAAAGTAATCTTAAGATTCATGTAATTCTTAATACTATCAGAGGTATTTTTCACAGAAATAGAACAACTGTAAAATCTTTATGAAACCATGAAAGATTCCAAATAGACAAAGCAAATTTGATAAAGATTAAAACTATATCACACTTCCTGATTTCAAGTGATATTACAAAAGCTATAGTAACCAAAATAATATGGCACTGACATAAAAACAAACAATGAAGAAGAACAATATAACATGATAATCCTCTAGAAATAAACTCATGCATATATAGTCAATTAATTTTGGTGAAGGAGCCAAGAATATGCAATGGAGGAAGGGTAGTCTCTTCAATAAGTGGTACTGGGAAACTGGACAGCTACATGTAAAAGAACGAAACTGGACAGTTATCTTATGCCATACACAAAAATCATATCAAACTGGATATAAGACTTCAGTGTACGACCCGAAACAATAAAACTGCCAGAAGAAAACATAGGTATAAGCTTAACATAGGTCTTAGCAATAAATTTTTTTAGACATCAAAAACAAAGGAAACAAAAGCAAAATAAATAAATAAATAAATAAATAAGTGGGATTACAGCAAACTAAAAGGCTTCTGCATATCCCTCATGATTTGTGTTATTGAGCATCTTTCTATGTACTTGTTGGCCATCACAGTTTTATTGTTATTCAATCACTCAGTTGTGTCTAACTCTTTGCCACCTCATAGCCTGCAGCATGCCATGTTTCCCTGTCATTCACTATCTCCCAGAGTTTGCTCAAACTTATGTCTATTGAATAGGTGATGCCATTTAATCATCTCATCCTCTGTTCCCTTACTTCTCCTTCTGTCCTTCAATCTTTTCCAACAACAGGGTATTTTAAAATGAGTCGGCTCTTTGCATCAGGTGGCCAAAGTATTAGAGCTTCAGCTTTAGCAACAGTCTTTCCAATGCATATTAAGGGTGGATTTCCTTTAGGATTCACTTGTTTGATCTCCTGGGAGTCAAGACTCTCAAGAGTCTTCTCCAGCATCACAATACCAAATCATCAATTCTTTGGTGCTCAGCCTTCTTTATGGTCCAAATCTCATATCTGTACACAACTACTGGGAAAACCATAGCTTTGACTATATGGAATTATGATGACAAAGTGTTGCCAACTGCTTTTTAATATGCTGTCATAGCTTTCCTTCCAAGGAGTCTTTTAATTTCATGTCTACCGTCACCGTCCACAGTGATTTTGGGGGCCAAGAAAATATAATCTGTCATTGCTTCTGCTTTTCACCCTTCCATTTGCTCTGAAGTGATGGGGCCAGATGCCATGATCTTAGGGTTTTGTTTTGTTTTGTTTTGTTTTTTTGAAATTAAATGATTTACTAAAAAATTATGCTAATAATGAGGCTAGTTAAGTGCTTAGGTTTTTAATGTTGAGTTTTAAGCCATCATTTTCATTCTTCTCTTCAGGCCTCATCAAGAGGCTGTTTAGTTCCTCTTCCCTTTTTTCCATTAGAATGGTATCATCTGCATATCTGAGGTTGTTGATATTTCTCCTGGCACTCTTAATTACAGCTTGAGATTCATCCAATCCAGCATTTCACATGATGTACTATGCATACAAGTTAAATAAACAGGGTGACAATACACAGCCTTGATGCATTCCTTTCCCAATTTTGAACCACTCCATTATTCCAAGCCCAGTTTTAACTGTTGCTTCTTGACCTGTATATAGGTTTCTCAGGAGGCATGTAAGGTATTCTGGTATTCCCATCTCTAAGAATTTGCCACAGTTTGTTGTAATCCACACAGTCAAAGGATTTAGCATGGTCAATGAAGCAGAAGTAGATGTATTTCTGGAATCCTAACTTTCTCCATGATCCAAAGAATGTTGGCAATGTGCTCTGATTCTTCTGCCTCTTCTAAACACAACTTCTATGTCTGGAAGTTCTCCGTTAACATACCGCTGAGGCCTAGCTTGAAGGATTTTGAGCTTAACCTTACTAGCATGAGAAATGAGTACGATAGTTGGAACATTCTTTGACATTGCCCTTCTTTGGGATTGGAATTAAAACAGACCTTTTCCAGTCCTGTGACCACTGCTGAGTTTTTCACATTTGCTGACATATTGAGTGCAACATTTTAACAGCCTCATCTTTTAAGATTTTAAAGAGCTCATCTGGAATTTAATCACCTCCACTAGCTTTGTTCATAGTAATGCTTCCAAAAGCCCACTTGACTTCACACCTTAGGGTATCTTGCTCTAGGTGAGTGACCACAACACTGTGGTTATCAGGGTCATTAAGATTTCGTGTGTGTGTGTGTGTGTGTGTGTGTGTGTGTGTGGTCTCTCTATGTATTCTAGTCACCTCTTGTTAATCTCTTCTGCATCTGTTAGGTCCTTAGTGTTTCTGTCATTTATTGTGCCCATCCTTGCATGAAATATTCCCTTGATAAATCCAATTTTCTTGAAGACACCTCTAGTCTTTCCTATTCTATTGATTTTTTTTTTTTCTATTTCTCTGCATTTTTCATTAAAAAGGCCTTCTTATCACTCCTTGCCATTCTTTGGAACTCTGCATTCAAATGGGAATATCTTTCCTTTTCTCCTTTGCTTTTTGCTTCTCTTCTTTTCACAGCTATTTGTAAGGCCTCCTCAGACAGCCATTTCACCTTTTCGCTTTTCTTTTTCTTGGGGATGATCTTGATCCCTGTCTCCTGTACAATGTCACGAACTTTCGTCCATAGTTCATCAGGCTCTCTGTCTATCAGATCTAGTCCCTTAAATCTATTTCTCACTTCCACTGTATAGTCATAAGAGATTTGATTTAGGACATACCTGAATGGTCTATTGGTTTTCCCTACTTTCTTCAATTTATGTCCGATGTTGTAAAGAGGAATATTGCATAGGAACCTGGAATGTTAGGTCCATGAATCAAGGCAAATTGGAAGTCGTCAAACAGGAAATGGCAAGAGTGAATGTTGACATTCTAGGAATCAGCAAATTAAAATGGACTGGAATGGGTGAATTTAACTCAGATGACCATTATATCTATTACTGTGGGCAGGAATCCCTTAGAAGAAATGGAGTAGCCATCATGGTCAACAAAAGAGTCCGAAATGCAGTACTTGGATGCAATCTCAAAAACGACAGAATGATCTCTGTTCGTTTCCAAGGCAAACCATTCAATATTATGGTAATCCAAGCCTATGCCCCAACCAGTAATGCTGAAGAAGCTGAAGTTGAACAATTCTATGAAGACCTACAAGATCTTTTAGAACTAACACCCAAAAAGGATGTCCTTTTCATTATAGGGGACTGGAATGCAAAAGTAGGAAGTCAAGAAACACCTGGAATAACAGGCACATTTGTGCTTGGAGTATGAAATAAAGCAGGGCAAAAGCTAATAGAGTTTTGCCAAGAGAACACACTGGTCATAGCAAACACCCTCTTCCAACAACACAAGAGAAGACTCTACACATGGACATCACCAGGTGGTCAACACTGAAATCAGATTGATTATATTCTTTGCAGCCAAAGATGGAGAAGCTCTATACAGTCAGCAAAAACAAGACCAGGAGCTGCCTGTGGCTCAGATCATGAACTCCTTATTGCCAAATTGAGATAAAATGTTACTATACATGAAAAATCCTAAAGATTCCACCAGAAAACTACTGGGCATAATCAATGAATTTGGAAAAGTTGCAGGATACTGCTTTGCATTCCTATACACCACTAAATAGCAGAAAGATAAATTAAAGAAATGATCCCATTTACCATTGCTATAAAGGGAATAAAATACCTAGCAACAAATCTACCTAAGGAAGCAAAATAACTGTACTCAGAAAAATATCAAACACTGATGAAAGAAATCAAAGAGGACATGAAGAGTTGGGAAAATATACCATGTTCTTGGATTAGAAGAATCAATATAGTGAAAATGAATATGCTACCCCCAAGCAATCTATAGATTCAATGTAATTCCAATCAAATTACCAATGACATTCTTCACAGAATTAGAACAAAAACAACAACAGTTACATTTTGTATGGAAAT
Source organism: Cervus canadensis (assembly GCF_019320065.1). NCBI lineage: Eukaryota > Metazoa > Chordata > Mammalia > Artiodactyla > Cervidae > Cervus > Cervus canadensis. The sequence goes on from NC_057419.1 coordinate 87,413,754, forward strand.
GCAATAAGACCTCAAATAGCCAAAGTATTCTTAAGAAAGAAAAATGGGGCAGGAGGAATCAGGCTCCTTAACTTAAAACTATACTACAGAAGGTACAATAATCAAACAGTATGGTACCAGCACAAAAACAAATATAGACCAATGGTACAGGAAGGAAAGTCCAAAGAAAAACTCAACACCTATGATCACCTAATCTATGACAAAGGAAACAAAAATATACAAGGGTTAAAAACAATCTTTTCAAGAAGTGGTGCTGGGAAAACTGGCCAGCTACATGTAAAAGAATAAAATGAGAATACTTTCTATCACACACAAAAGTAAACTCAAAATGAATTAAAGACCTAAATGTAAGATTGGACACTATAAAACTCTTTGAGGTAAACCTAGGAAAAACACTCTTTGACATAAATCATAGCAAGATCTTTTTTGACCCACCTCCTAAAATAATAAAAATAAAACAAAAATAAACAAATGGGACTTAATTAAAATTAAAAAAGATTTTTCATAGTAAACAAAACCATAAACAAAATAAAAGACAAGAATCAGATTGGGAGCAAATATTTGCAAAGGAAGAAAAGACAAAGGATTAATTTCCAAAATATACAAACAGCTCATGGAGTTATACATATATATATATATATATATATATATATATATATATATATATATATATATATATATATGCAATTAAAAAATGGACAGAAGACCTAAATAGACAACTCTAAGAAGACATACAGATGAAAAGAGACACATAAAAAGATGCTCAACATCACTAATTATTAGAGAAACACAAATCAAAACTATAATGAGGTATCACCTCAGACCAGCCAGAATGTCCATCATCAAAAAATCTACAAACAACAAATCCTGGAGAGGAACTGGAGAAAAGGGAACCCTCTTATACTGTTTGTGGGAAAAGAAATTGATACAGTCACTGTGGAGAAAAGTATGGAGGTTCCTTAGAAAACTAAGTGGACACAGACAGGGAAAGGAGAGGGTGGGATGAATTAAGAGAGAAGCATTGACAAATATACACTACTATGTGTAAAATAGATAGCTAGCAGAAAGCTGCTGTATAGCACAGGGAGCTCAGCCCAGTGACCTAGAAGAGTGGAATGTGGGAGAGTGAGAGGAACGCTCAAGAGGAAGATAATATACGTTTATATATGGCTGATTCACATGTTGTACAGCAGAAACTAACACAATATTATAAACAAATTAAATTCCAATAAAAATAATAATAATCTCTTAGATACATAGAACAGATTGGTTGTTGCTACTGGCAGGAATGGGGTGGAGAAAATGGGTGAAGGTGATCAATATGTCAAAACTTCTGATTATCACTTCTGGGATGTAATGTACAGCATAGTTACTATAGTTAAACAAACTATGTTGTATGTTTGGAAGTTGATAAGAGAGTAGATTTTCTTTTTGAGAGTAGATATTAAGTATTCTCAACACAAGGAAAAAATGTAATTATATAAAGTAATTGAAAAAAAAAACTGTGACAAACCTAGACATTGTATTAAAAAGCAGAGACATCAGTTTGCTGACAAAGGTCCATATAATCAAAGCTATGTTTTTTTTTTTTTTTCCAGTAGTCATGTATGGATGTGAGAGTTGGACCATAAAGAAGGCTGAGTGCCAAAGAATTGATGCCTTCCAACTATGGTGCTGGAGAAGACTCTTGAGAGTCCTTTGGACAAGCAAGATTAGACCAATCAATCCTAAAGGAAATCAGTCCTGAATATTCATTGGAAGGATTGATGCTGAAGCTGAAGCTCCTATACTTTGGCCACCTCATGTGAAGAACTGACTCATTGGAAAAGACCCTGATTCATGGAAAGATTGAGGGCAGGAGGAGAAGGGGGCAACAGAGGATGAAAAGGTTGGATGGCATCACCTACTAAATGGACATGAATCTGAGAAAACTCTGAGAGATAGTGAAGGACCTGGAAGCCTGGCATTCTGCAGTCCATGAGGTTGCAAAGAGTCAGACACAACTGAGTGACTGAACCACAACAACAATAAAGGTGATTGCCATTAACTAAGTTTATTGTGGCTATTTTTTTTACAACATATATACATATCAAATCACTAGATTGTATGCTTTCTCCTTGCTTACATTGTTTCTGAAGAGAAGACAAATGTACTTCTTATTCTTACTCCTATATAGGAAAATTTTTCGTTTCATTTGTTTGATGTTTGGTTTGGTCTTCCAATTTCTGTCAAGATTTTCATCTTTGCTATTCTGCAGTATCCTCTTCCAACATTTCTTCTCCTTATCTTACTTTTACTATGCTTATATTACACAGTGTATAATTTTTACACAGCTCTTGAATATTCTCTTGTTTGTTTGTTTGTTTTCCTTTCATTCATTTTCTCCTCACTTTTTAGTTTGGTAACTTATTTAGACATTTCTTCATGCTTGACAATTTTTTTCTCAGCCATGTCCAGTGAACTAAAGAACTTGTCAAAGATATTATTCATTTTTGTGATGTTTTTGAATTCTAGCATTTCTAATTGATTATTTCTTGAATTTCCATCTGTCTGCTCACATGTTTACATTACTAATTTGTCTTTGCATAATTTCAACTTTTCTTTTTTTCTGTTAGAGCCCTAGTCTAGTCTAGTTCAGTATTTCAGTCTTGTCCAATTCTTTGCGACCCCATGGACTGCAGCACACCAGGCATTCCTGTGCATCACCAACTCCCAGAGCTTGCTCAGACTCATGCCCATTGAGTCGGTGATGCCATCCAATCATCTCATCCTCTGTCGTCCCCTTCTCCTCCTGCCTCCAAAAGACCCATCATCAGGGTCTTTTCCAATGAGTTAGTTCCTCAGGTGGCCAAATTATTGGAATTCCAGCTTCAGCATCAGTCCTTCCAACGAATTTTCAGGACTGATTTCCTTGAGGATTGACTGGTTTGATTTCATTGCAGTCCAAGTGACTCTCAAGAGTCTTCTCCAACTCCACAGTTCAAAATTGTTAATTCTTTGGTGCTCAGCTTTCTTTATGGTCCAATTATCACATCCAAACATGACTACTGGAAAAACCATAACTTTGACTAGATAGACCTTTGTCAGCAAAGTAATATCTCTGCTTTTTAATATGCTGTCTAGGTTGGTCAGAACTTTTCTTCCAAGCAGCAAGCACCTTTTCATTTCATGGCTACAGTCTCCATCTGCAGTGATTTTGGAGCCCAAGAAAATAAAGTCTGTCACTGTTTCCATTGCTTCCCCATCTATTTGACATGACGTGATGGGGCTGGATACCATGATCTTAGTTTTCTGAATGTTGAATTTTAAGCCAACTTTTTCACTCTCCTCTTTCACTTTCATCAAGAAGCTCTTTAGTTCTTTGTCACTTATCTGCATATCTGAGGTTATTGATATTTCTCCCTGCAATCTTGATTCCAGCTTGTGCTTCATCCAGCCCAGCATTTTGCATGAAGTACTAGAGCCCTAGTCTATTAATCTATATTTTTGTATGCAAGTCTAATAATTCCAAAATTTCTGTAATATCTAATTAAGTTTTGATGCCAACCCTGTTCTTTCAAACTGTTGTTGTTGTTGTTATGCTTTATAATGTTTTGCTGCAAGCTGTATGTGATGCACTTGTTGAATAACTGTTAATGGGCCTTTTATTGTTCAGTTGCTCAGTCATGGCTTTTTGTGACTCCATGGACTGCAGCATGCCAGGCTTCCGTGTCCTTCACTATCTCCCAGAGTTTGCTCAAACTCACATCCATTGAGTCAGTGATGCTATCTAACCATCTCATCCTCTGTCACCCCCTTCTCCTCCTGCCCTCAATCTTTCCAAGCATCAGGGTCTTTTCCAATGAGTTGTCTCTTCACATCAGGTGGCCAAAGTATTGGAACTTCAGCTTCAGCATCAGTCCTTCAAATTAATATTCAGGGTTGATTGCTTATTCCCTTTCAAATTGACTTGCTTGATAGGACTTTTATGTGAGATTTCATGTTTATCTAGGGATTAGTTTGTCTTTACAAACTGTAGTTATAGATGTCAGATGCTAAAATTTCCTCTGTTGTCCTTGTTTCTGTTGCCCCTTTTGTCTTTGGGTTTCCCTTGAGACTTCTTAAAAATCATGTGGTATATACAGTTATTTCACTTATATTCCATTTTGTAAGAGCCTTATTAATGCAAGCCATGGGGGGAGAAGGGAGGCATTCTATGGACCTATAATTAAGCCTCAGTCTTTTAGGGAGCCTGTAAATCTATATACATATGTATAACTGAACCAGTTTGTTGTACACTGAAAACTAACACAACATTGTTAACTATACATCAATACAATTTTTTAAAAAAGAAAAGGAATGTTATCTTTTAAGGAGTTGTCATATTAGTGGTAAGAGAATGCTCCTTTTTAGTTTTAAGCAGGTATTTCTGCCAATGGGGGAGGTTTTGTAGAATGCCCTTTTATCCTGGGTATGTCTGCTGTTGTTGTTGTTGTTGTCTTTTTTTTTTTTTTTTTCCAGTGATTAGTTTTAGTTATTTATTTTTAGTAAGAATGCTATAATCACTGCAGCTGAACTGTTTCGATTTCTTTTTCTTTTCCTTTTTCACTGCAATGTTGGAAGCAGTGAGTTTCCCAGGCATTCTCTCTGAAAGCACATGTGTCTCTCCCCTGTAGTTTGTACTCTTTCTTTATAGATGACTCTGTATGTGTGTGTATTGTTTGTATTTGTTTGTTTTGTTTTAATTTTTAGAATTAAGTTGGGTTTCTCTGTCTTCAATTTATTATGCATGCATAATCTTTGTGTTGATTTATTTTTATTTTTCCATTCTTATTTCTCTACAAATTTGTGTACATATATACTGATGTTATTAATGTAGGAGATACAGGAGATGTGGGTTCGATCCCTTAGTCTAGAAGATCCCTTGGAGGAGGGCATGGCAATTTACTCCAGTGTTCTTGCCTGGATAATCCCATGGGAAGAGGAACCTGGCACGCTACAGTCCAAAGGGTCACAAAGAGTTGGACACCACTGGTCATGAGCATGGACCAACATTATTACAGATAATTTTAAATGTAAAACATTGAATGGCAGCTAGACACTATAATTATGCTAGAATGAATCAGTACAAACATTTTCTCTGCACATCAGATAATATGATAAAATAAACATCAAGTTCATCCTACAGTCTGAATGATCTTCTCTTAATGGAACAAGAACATTCAGCATTCTAATTTTACATTGAGGGTATAACTCAACAGTTCTAAATATTTTCAATACCCATGAGACTCCATAATTGTGGCGATACAAATTTTAACAAACTTCACATATTAGTTTATATCCCATAGCACTTATTACAAACCTGTTATCTGAAAAAAACACACACTTCCCTTTAAAAGTTTGTTGTTAAGGTGATTTATTTAAAAATTGTTATATCATAGGGTTGCTGTTACAGTTAAATGAGTGAAGTATTGGCAAAATACTAAGTACTATCTTAACAAATATTAATGTGAAATAAAGTTCATATTTTATGGCAAGATAAGAAGAATTTAGACATAATTTTTTTTCTCTGCCTTTTGGCCTCTTCTCTCCCCTAATACTCTTCAAGTGTTTTGTTATAAAAGGCAAAGAAAGACCAAGGGACTGATCTAGATCAGAGGAAACTAAATAGATACAACTACTAAAAAGATATGAACTGTGGGATCCTGGATTGAATCCTAGACCTGATAAAAGTTCTTGGGGAGAAAACCGGTAAAAATGAATTCTGTAGATTAGTTAACAATACTGCACTAAATTTAATTTCCTGGATTTAATGTGAAGAAAAATTAATCAGTTGATCTAAGAAATGAATGGAAATTTTTACTTGAGACAAATTAAGGACTAAACCTGGGAACAGCACCTCAGAAAGCTCCAAGAACTGTTCTGACTGTTTTAAGTCAAAATACAGTAATATAAGTTTTTTGAGACACGGAGTTGTACATTAAAAAATGTGTCTAAGCATCATCATGCATCCATGAATGCTAAGTCATTTCAGTTGTGTCCGACTCTTTGTGACCCTATGAACTATAGCCCTCCAGGTTCCTCTGTCCATGGGATACTCCAGGCAAGAACACTGGAGTGAATTGCCATGCCCTCCTCCAAGGGATATTCCCAACCCAGGGATCAAACCCATGTCTCTTATGTCTCCTGCATTGTTAGGTGGGTTCTTTATCACTAGCATGACCTGGGGATCCCAAGCATCATCATGACCCTTTATAAAATCAAGAAGGAATGCTATCTTTAATGAGTAGTCTTATTGATGCTAGCAAAATATTTCTGTTTATGGTTGAGTAGGTATTTCTGCCAATGGAGGATGTTTGGTCAATGCATAATGCATATGCACAATGCATAGTAGAGAGGAGAGAGGGAACAAAGGGCAGATAAAACACTTTACATTTACATTTTTTTTATCCTGACATAAAATATGAATTTTATTTCATATAAGTATACTATGGTTGTGTAAGATGCTGACATTAGGGGAAACTAAATAAGAGGATAAAGAAGCCTCTTTGTTATTATTTTAAGTTTTCTGTAAGTCTAAAATTGTTTCCATATGGTAATTTGAAACATCTGAATGAAGATATATAAATAATTTATTATATGTACACATTTAAAATGAGAAATATCTCAATTTTTTAAAAGTTCATTTTCAGAGTTGGAAAGTAAATCAAACTAACTTTATAGTAATAAGCACTACTTACTGTTACCTATTTCTTAAATTCCTAAAGTACTTTCTAATAAATTATTTCACTTGACACCTACATCAATTCAGTAAAGAAAATATCAGATCTATATTACAAATTAGGAGCAAATAGTCATTGAGGGGACAGAATGTCTTATCCAAGCACATATGACCATTTGTAACAGAGCTGTGTCTTAGTTCACTGACCTTTACCATGATATCATGCTGCTTCCAAATGTCTACTATGTGTAAGATGCCCTATTAGATTCTCTAGCTTAATATCTGATATTTTGTTAAAATAAAACTTTACAGAAGCTTTAATAAAAACATTGTTTCATTTATTTTTATTAGTTGGAGGCTAATTACTTTACAATATTGTAGTGGTTTTTGCCATACATTGACATGAATCAGCCTAAAATGTAAAAGGATTGTAGCTTGTTGAGATCATTAGACATGGATCAAAGATATGATATCAGATGATGATAAAGAAGCAGTCAATACAGCAGGCACTTTTGATCAAGAACACAAGAGTATAATATCTTTTATTATGTTGTAGCCTCAAGCTCCTCACATTTTAGATATACTATATTTGATTGCCAGAAATACTAAGCCATTCTTTGATACTTTTCTGAGCAACCATGTTGCTTTTTTTTTTTTTTTAAGATAATATAGCATCAATGACTGAGAGAAAAAAAAAATTTTCTGTCAAAATTCACTTATTGTACACTGTGGGTGTTTCTTCATTTGGCAGATTTATGCTTCCTATTAAAACTAAAAGCAATACCATTGCCAACTGAGGTACTTTATCTTTGACATATAGTGTCACACTTCTCAGTGATCAAAGGACAATAACAGCTAACTATTTCTGTTCAGTTGATGTTAAATTACTAACCCACCATCAAATCTTGCTCCCTCAAGATATTGAGCATCACGGTGATAATCATCAGAGTGGCAGAAGCAGACATAGGGCTAAGTAATGCTATCTTTCATAAAACATATAATCCCTAGTTGAAATGAATGAAAGAAGATAAGTGATTGCTGTTTGAGAATTTTTTAGCAAAGCTATCACTAGAGAAGGTAGCTAGTTTGACAGTGCAAGTAAAGCTATCTTTTAATAACCGCAGATTTACAACCTATGTTATAATGTCAGAGAAAACTGCTCCACATTGTGTTTCCAATTGTTAAGGGTCACTTTTAAAAATGTTTTATTTATGACTACAGGAACTTGGTACCTTTAATTGTCAAGACCAGATGAAGTCAGTGAGTCATCCTAGCTTTGTTTTTAGAGATGCAAATCTTCTAGGAACTGCATTGAAAAAATCAGCTTACATTAATTAAGAAGTCTTTCTTAAAATAGCTTCACAAGTTTTTGTGATATAGAAGATGTTAAGGGCATTTCTTCTAGTCCCTTTACTCACTTAACATCATTTTTTTTTAGGGATTATTTATTGACTGCCTTTCATATGCCATGTGCTTTTCTAGACACTAGAGAAAAGACAGTGGATCAATAACCAAAATCTCTGCCATCAGAAGCTCACATACTTCTTGGAATAATAACCAATGACAACAGAAAAATTAATCAGGTGATCTAAGAAATAAATTGAAAATTTTATTCAAGCCGAATTAAGATTATGACCTATGAACAGCATCAGAAAGCTCCAAGAACTATTCTACCCACTAGTAGTCAAAGTAAAGTTATATGTTTTTTTTGTTTTTTTTGTTTGTTTGTTTTTGAGACAGAGGGCTGCACATTAAATGAGTTACTGCTGACAGTTCACACAATTCAGATCTTCAAGTACAAAGTGGTGGGTTGTCATAACCCCTTAGAAGATCAAGAAGGAATATTATCCCAAATTAAGAATTTGAGATTATAATATACACACTATCACTATATAACCAACAAGGACCTACTGTATAGCACAGGGGACTATATGTGATATCTTGTGATAATGTACTGCAATGGAAAATAATTCTAAAAAAGAATCTATATACATATATATATATATAACAATAATCTTATTCTACACCTGAAACTAACACAGCATTATAAATCAACTGTATTTCATTTTTTTTTTAAAGAAGGGAATATTACCTTTTAAGGAATTGTCTTACTGGCACTGGGAGAATGTCCCTCTTTATTGTAGAGCGAGTATTTTGGTCAATGGGAGAGGTTTGGTCAATGTACAAGGCAAAAAATCAATGCATTGTAGAGGGGAGAAAGGAGGCCAAAGGGCGGAGTCTAAATTTTTCTTTTCTTTCCATAAAATATGAATTGTATTTCACACTAATAATTGTTAAGATAGTGCCCTCAGTACTTCACCAACACTTCTACTCATTTAATTATCACAGCAACCCTATGATATATATTTTAAGGAATTACCTTAACAACATTTGTTTTACTGATATTTCCATCCATAAAATACAATGTCTTACACAATTGGAGATATTTCTTTTTCTGTATTATTGCAAAGAATTTGTTAATTTTTATAACATTTAAGTTGATTTTTAAGATGCTGACAAACATAAATTATCTATATATATGTTCCTAAATAGATTTCTTACCTAAAAATTATATTATCCTTGTGTAAGATTTTTCCGCAGCATAGTTCACACAAATAAATACATTTAATGTAATGATTTCATATCAAAATTTATTGAGGTTAATTTGGTTTATTTTTGGTTTTACATACTGCTTTAACTTTTCCATCCATACTGAAAATGAAATAATTACAATACAAATGTTATTAAGGTATTATAAAAAGGCAAATCCATTAAAAGTTTCTCATTATAAAAGTTATACTTTGCCTTGTAAAATTAATTAATATGGTGATGGTAACCATGTATCAGATACTGATTGCGGAAATGGAGAGGTCTTATCACAGGTATACATATATAAAAGGAAAATTTAATGTATCTTGATATAGATGAACTCTACCTTGAAAAAAAAGTAATTTATCACATATGTGACAGTTTATATATGATAGAGGAAAAATGTTCCAGAAAAAATAAAATTCAAAGAACTTTTTGAATTTTCCATATCTTAATTTTCAATTGAATTATATAATTCCTACCATGAAACCCACATTTTGAAGTGTAAAATTCAGTGGTTCTTAGTATACTCACTAGATTGTTGGCCTTCCCTGGCGGCTCAGCAGTTAAAATCTGTCTGCCAATGCCTGCCAATGCAGGAGATGTGAGTTCAATCACATCAGGAAGATCCCCTGGAGAAGGAAATGGTAACCCACTCCAGTATGCTTGGGAGGAAAATCCAGTGGACAGAGGAGCCTGGTTGGCTACAGTCCATGGGGTCATTCAGAGTCAGACAGAATTGAGTGACTGAGTACATACTAGAATGTTCAACTACCATCACTTTCTGATTTCAGGACATTATCATCATCCTGGGGTTAAAAACATATCCATTGTCCCATTCCCCAACCCCCATGAATCACTAATATTATAATATCATAATTTATATAATAATATGTAATTATATTATTTAATTATGATGATATAACTATAATTTATTTAATTTATATTATAATTTCCATATATGAATTCACATATCCTGGAGATTTCATATAAATATAATACATCATGTGATATTTTATGTCTGAATCATTCTATTTAGCATAATGTTAAGGTTCATTTATATTGTAGCATGTTATCAGCATTCACCTTTATGACTAAAAAGATTCTACTATATGTGTATGCCAGGCTTCCCTGGTTACTCAGTGGTAAAGAATCCACCTGCCATTGCAGGAGATAGGTTTGATCTCTCGGTCAGAAAGATCCCATGGAGAAGGAAACAGCAACCCACTCAAGTATTCTTGCCTGGAAAATTCCATAGGTATAGGAACCTTGTGGGCTACAGTCCATGGGGCTGAAAAGAGTCAAACATGACTGAGCACTTCTAGATATGTGTTTACTATATTTTGTTTCATATACCAGTTGATGGATATTTGAGGTATATTAACCTTTTGACTATTATAAATAATGATGCTGTGAATACTTATGTTCAAATTTTTATAGAGATGCGTTTCTAATCTTTTTGGTATGTATATAGGAGAACTACTGAATACTATGATAACCCTCTGCTTAACTGTTTGAGGAATCTCCAGACTGTTTTCTAAAAGGATTGATTGAAATATTTACATTCCCAAAATAAATGAATAAGGGTTCCAATTTCTCCATATCCTTGCTAAATGTATCATTGCCTGATTTCTTATAATTACCCATCATAGTAGATAAAAAAATTGTATAACGTGGTTTTGATTTATATTTCCCTAGTGAATAGTGACTTTGAGCATATTTCCATGTGCCTATTGGCCAATTGTATATCTTATTTGGAGATTATCTATTCAAATATTTTGCCTTTTTAAATTATATTTGTCCTTAATTATTGAATTGTATGTGTGCTGGATTTTTTTAAAAGCACTAATTGGGGTAAATATATTTCTAAACATTTTAGTATTATAGTGTTGTTTTAAATGGAATTTTCTTAATTTCATTTTCTGATATTTTGTGGAGTCTAAATATAACTGTTCAGTTCAGTTCAGTCGCTCAGTCGTGCCTGACTGTTTGTGACCCCTTGGACAGCAGTACGTCAGGCCTCCCTGACCATCACCAACTCCCGGAGTCTACACAAATTCATGTCCATTGAATTGGTGATGCCATCCAACCATCTCACACCTGTCATCCCCTTCTTCTCCTGCCTTCGATATTTCCCAACATCAGGGTCTTTTCGAATGAGTCAGCTCTTCACATCAAGTGGCAAAGTAATAGAGTTTCAGCTTCAAAATCAGTCCTCACAATGAACATTCAGGGTTGATCTCCTTTAGGATGGACTGATTGGATCACTTGCAGTCCAAGGGACTCTCAAGAGTCTTCTCCAACACCACAGTTCAAAAGCATCAATTCTTCGGCAATCAGCTTTCTTTATAGACCAACTATCACATCCATACATAACCACTGGAAAAACCATAGCCTTGACTATACGGACCTTTGTTGACAAACTGATGTCTCTGCTTTTTAATATGCTGTCTAGGTTGATCATAACTTTCCTTCCAATGAGTAAGTGTCTTTTAATTTCATGGCTGCAATCACCATCTGCAGTGATTTTGGAGCCCAGAAAAATAGTCAACCACTGTTTCCACTGTTTCCCATCTATTTGCCATGAAGTGATGGGACCGGATGTCATGATCTTAGTCTTCTGAATGTTGAGCTTTAAATCAACTTTTTCACTCTCTTCTTTCACTTTCATCAAAAGACTCTATAGTTCTTCCCTTTCTGCTATAAGGGTGGTGTTATCTGCATATCTGAGGTTATTGCTATTTCTCCAGGAAATCTTGATTCCAGCTGGTGCTTCTTCCAGCCCAGAGTTTCTCATGATGTACTCTGCATATAAGTTAAATAAGCAGGGTGACAATACACAGCCTTGATGTACTCCTTTTCCTATTTGGAACCAGCCTGTTTTCCACGTCCAGTTTTAACTGTTTCTTCCTGACCTGCATACAGGTTTCTCAAGAGACAGGTCAGGTGGTCATCTCCTTCAGAATTTTCCACAGTTTATTGTGATCCACACAGTCAAAGGCTTTGACTTAGTCAATAAAGCAGAAATACATATTTTTCTGGCACTCTCTTGCTTTTTCAATGATCTACCAGATGTTGGCAATTTGATCTCTGGTTCCTCTGCCTTTTCTAAAACCAGCTTGAACATCTGGAATTTCACGGTTCATGTATTGCTGAAGCCTGGCTTGGATAATTTTGAGCATAACTTTACTTATGGTGTTTTATATAGTGTCTAATTTTAAAGGTGTGAGATTATACACATACAAAATTACAAGTAGATTTAATTTAAAATGAATCAGATTCTGTTGCTTCAAAAAGTTGTTGTCTCATAAATAAAGACATACAAAATAAAGAACTCTTTTGAATTCAAGGACTTTTATCAGCTGATTGGATTAAGCCCATGGGAAAACACATTTTTCTTTTACTGAATAATCTATGCATAAGAATCACAGCATGCTAAAGAAAGATAGGACCACATGAAATCAATTGCTTTACTTAGTCCTCATAATATATGGTCATAGATTTACTTGTCAAAGATCCCCAAGATTATATTTGGCCAAAGTTTTGGGGTGATACTTCTAATAGGGAGTCTGTAATTTATTTCGAACTATCAAGCTATCAGTCTATAAAATAATTCTAGGAGAGTAAATATGCATATTGATATTTTAAAGTATTTATTATTGCTCAAAATAATTTTAGATTAAGAATAACTTAAAGCTTCCCTGATAGTTCAGCAGGTAAAGAATCCACCTGCAATGCAGGAGACACAGATGTAGGTTCTATCTCTGGATCAGGAAGATCCCCTGGAAGAGGAAGGGGCAACCCACTCCGGTATTCTTGTCTCGAAAATCCCATGGGTAGAGAAGCCTGGTGGCCTACAGTCCATGGGGTCACAGAGAGTCAGACATGACTGAAGCGGCATAGCATGAAGGCCAGAATAACTTTAGTTAGCAAAAAAAAAAAAAAAAAAAAAAAAAAAAAGATTTCCAAGCTGAGGTCACTATTACATTTGTTGATATGGCTTTGTGAACTGTATTTTTCATGTTCACTGCTGAATCTCTTACTCTAGCACAACTCTTGACATATTATAGCAAGCATGTGTTAAATATCAATGAACTACACAAGTGAATTAGTGAATGGATGATGTAGTCTTTTTTTTTTTTTCATTTATATTTATTAGTTGCAGGCTAATTATTTACAATATTGTAGTGGTTTTTGCCATACATTGACATGAATCAGCCATGGATTTACATGTGTTCCCCATCCTGATCCCCCCTCCTGCCTCCCTCCCCATCCCATCCCTCTGGGTCTTCCCGGTGCACCAGCCCTGAGGACCTGTCTCATGTATCCAACCTGGGCTGGTGGTATGTTTCACCCTTGATAGTATACTTGTTTCAATGCTGTTCTCTCAGAACATCCCACCCTCGCCTTCTCCCACAGAGCCCCAAAGTCTGTTCTGTACATCTGTGTCTCTTTTTCTGTTTTGCATATAGGGTTATCGTTACCATCTTTTTAAATTCCATATATATGCATTAGTATACTGTTTTGGTCTTTATCTTTCTGGCTTACTTCAGTCTGTATAATGGGCTCCAGTTTCATCCATCTCATTAGAACTGCTTCAAATGAATTCTTTTTAATGGCTGAGTAATATTCCATGGTGTATATGTACAATAGCTTCCTTATCCATTTGTCTGCTGATGGGCATCTACGTTGCTTCCATGTCCTGGCAATTATAAACAGTGCTGCAATAAACATTGGGGTGCACGTGTCTCTTTCAGATCTAGTTTCCTCAGTGTGTATGCCCAGGAGTGGTATAGCTGGGTCATATGGCAGTTCGATTTCCAGTTTTTAAGAAATCTCCACACTGTTCTCCATAGTGGCTGTACTAGTTTGCATTCCCACCAACAGTGTAAGAGGGTTCCCTTTTCTCCACACCCTCTCCAGCATTTATTCCTTGTAGACTTTTGGATAGCAGCCATCATGACTGGCATGTAATGGTATCTCGTTGTGGTTTGATTTGCATTTCTCTGATAATGAGTGATGTTGAGCATCTTTTCATGTGTTTTTTAGCCATCTGTATGTCTTCTTTGGAGAAATGTCTGTTTAGTTCTTTGGCCCATTTTTTGATTGGGTCATTTATTTTTCTGGAATTGAGCTGCAGGAGTTGCTTGTATATTTTTGAGATTAATCCTTTGTCTGTTGCTTCATTTGCTATTATTTTCTCCCCAATCTGAGGGCTGTCTTTTCACCTTGCTTATAGTTTCCTTTGTTGTGCAAAAGCTTTTAAGTTTCATTAGGTCCCATTTGTGTATTAAGAGGTCCCATTTGTATATTTTTGCTTTTATTTCCAATATTCTGGGAGGTGGGTCATAGAGGATCCTGCTGTGATTTATGTCGGAGAGTGTTTTGCCTATGTTCTCCTCTAGGAGTTTTATAGTTTCTGGTCTTACATTTAGATCTTTAATCCACTTTGAGTTTATTTTTGTGTA
>NC_057419.1:87428520-87470209 GCF_019320065.1 Cervus canadensis
TTTAAAAAAAAAAAAAGAAAAAGTAAAAGAAAAACCAAAGAGAAAAAAACTAATTAATTAAAAAAAATAGTAGTAGAAATATATCTAGGAATTTCTCTGGAGCTGTTGCAGGTGGTGTGGGTTCAGTTCAGTTTCAGATAGCTCCTTGTTCCAGCTTACACTTCTTGCTATCTATAGGCCCCTACCGGTGTAGTCGGTGTGAACTACAGGGATTTTAATCTGTTTCACCTGTCAATTCTGAAGACGCTCCCTTTGTTTCTTTGGCTTCTGTTTGCAGGTCTCTTTAGTGTGTAATTTCCGCCCTGACACACGCGGGTGGAGGTGGTCTCTTGTTTAGGTTCGCTTGTTCAGTCATGCTGCGGGGAGGGAGGGGCACTGCAGACAAATGTCACTGGCCTGTGTGGAGAGCACTTGTGGTGTTCCGGCCGCACTGGGTTTGCCCCCGCTAGGGGCGAGTGTGTGTGCTTTCCCCGTCTACACTGCTCAGGCTCCAGGCTGCTCTCCAGGGAGCGGGCCCTGCGTTGCCTGGACTTCCCCAGGCTTAAGCCACTCAGATTCAGGTTTCTGTGTATTCCATGAAAGCACAGACTCGGTTGGGCCTGCGTTTTGTGCCTTCCCCAGTCTGAGCAGCTCAGGCAGCCAGGAGTTTGATGAGAGCACTCTCCCCAGGTGCAGGGCGCCTTATCCCCTCCGCAGTCCCAGCCTCAGTTTCCGTGCTCTCCAGTCGGGTGCGCCTTGTGTCAGTTCTGGGGAGCTGGACTCTAGCTGCGACCCTCCAGGCAGATGTTGACCATCCAGAATCTCAGTCTTTGGCTAGAAGCTGGAAGCCTGTTTGCAGTTTGGTAGGGGTGCCGTCTCTGGGGCCGAGTTTGCCCCTTTCCCCTCCCCACTGCCTCCTGCTTCCAGCGGGGGATGGGCCGGTCCGCCACCGGCTAGCTCTTCTCTGGTATTTGCTCAGTCCTTCATTCTGAGAACCGGCAGGTAGTGCCTAAGTTTAGGGCTTTTCCCAACTTAATTCTCTCTCTCTTGCTATCCCACAGTTTAAGTTGCTATCTCACGTTAGTGCCCTCTGATTGCCCTCAGGGCATTCAGGCCCGGTCCTTACCCTAAGCAATGCCGCCTGCTCCTCTCCATTCTGCCCCTACTTGTTGGTGGTGGATGTGAGCGTCTGAGGTACTTTTCTGCTGGGAGTTGCTTTTAGGCATGTAATCTGTGGGTTTTATTTATTTTTCCTCCCAGTTAGGTTGCCCTCCGAGATTCAAAAACTTCCCCCAGACCCACCAGTGAGAGGGTTTCCTGGTGTTTGGAAACTTCCTCTATTAAGACTCCCTTCCCGGGATGGATCTCCATCCCCAACTCTTTTGTCTCTCTTTTTATCTTTTATATTTTGTCCTACCTCCTTTCGAAGACAATGGACTGCTTTTCTGGGTGTCTGATGTCCTCTGCTAGCGATCAGAAGTTGTTTTGTGGAGTTTGCTCAGCGTTCAAGTGTTTTCAATGAATTTGTAGGGGAGAAAGTGGTCTCCCCGTCCTATTCCTCCGCCATCTTAGTTCCCTCTGGATGATGTAGTCTTTAATGCACAGATATTCTCTAAACAAAGAAGAAAAGTTTAAGTAAGTTAATAATAAGTACAAAGCAGCCAGTGGTTATCAGGTTAAAAGAAAAACGATCTTCCCTAGGGAATGCATAAAAATTAACTATAAAACAAATGCATGTCATATCTATTATTAAAGTATCCATTTCCTCAGGTTAATATCAAAGATCAATTGTAAAGAGGTGTTTATCCTACAGGTTTGAAAAAAAAGTAGCACAAATGGGTAAAGATGTCTTGAAGTATACCATACAGAAAAAGTGAAGATTTTAATAACTTAGTGTGTTAGCTTCATAACTAGTTTAAGAAAGAGAAAGAGAGGGATAGATGGGTTGCAACAAATCAGAAATGAGTAAACTGGGAAATATTTTCTTCCTTGCACAGAGTGGAGTGAGCAGCATCCTGTTCTTTCCTCTCTGGTTTATCAGCCTAGTCACTCTTACTCATCTTCAGTCATCCTGTCATCTGATCTGGTATTTGGAGTCCTTGGGAGGGACTCAGATAATTCCAAGAAACCTGAAAATGGACTCATTGGTCTTTGAGGATGTGGCTGTGAACTTCACCCTGAGGAGTGGGGTTTACTGGATTCTTCACAGAGGACAATCTACAGAGATGTGATGTTAGAAAACTTCAGGAATTTGGAATCAGTAGAAGCAAGACAGGAAGATCATGACATTGAAGATCAGTTCAAAAACCAGGGGAGAAAATTAAGAAGTCCCATGATAGAGAGAATCTCTGAAAGGAAAGATATTCATTCTTGGGGAGAAAATGTGAAGCTTATTCCAACTCTCAATGTGGAGAAGAAAACTGCTGGTTTTAAACCATGGGAATGCAGTGCATGTGAAAAATTCTTCTTGAGTCATTCATCCCTTAATAGATACATGCCATGTCACATTGAATACAAACCAAGAGAGCATCAAAAGTACCAAGAGAAGGTATATAAATATAAAGATTGTGGGGAGACATTCATTTCTACCAGTGCTCTCAGAACACATAAAAGGAATCATACTGGAGAGAAGTTCTATGAATGTGAACAATGTGGAAAAGTCTTTCAATATGAAAAATCACTCCAAAGCCACAAAAATACTCACACAGGGGTGAAACTCTATGAATGTAAAAAACATAGGAACACCTTGACATGGAGATCAACTTTTTGAATAGATGTGGTAACACACACTGGAGATTTACCTTATAAATGTAAGAAATGTGAGAAAGCACTCATTTATCCCCATTCTCTTACAATGCATCAAAGCAGTCACAATGGAAAGAAACCCTATCAATGCAAACAATGTAGAAAAGCTTTTAAAAGTCCTAAAAGAATCTGAATACATGAAATAATTCACACCAGAGAGCAACCCTATCATTGTAAGCAGTGAGGTAAAGCCTTCAAACAATTTGATTCCTTACAGGCACACATTTGATGTAACAGAGGAGAGATAACACATGCATGTAAAACATGTTCTAAAGAATTGACTACTGCCTGGAATCTTTGAGATCATGAAAGAATCCACACTGGAGAAAAGCCCTATGACTGTAAGGAATGTAGGAAAGTCTTCATGTGGCAAGTAACTTTTCTAAAAAACATGGTAACACACACTGGAGATTTTCCTTATATATGTCAGAAATGTGAAAAAGCATTCCTTTATCCCGGTTTTCTTCAAACACATGAAAGGAATCACACTGCTGAGAAACCCCATGAATGTGAGCAATATGGAAAACTCTTTCAGTATAAAAAATCATTCAGTTCAGTTCAGTCGCTCAGTCGTGTCTGACTTTTTGCAACCCCATGAACAGCAGCACACCAGGCCTCCCTGTCCATCACCAACTCCCAGAGTCCACTCAAAACCATGTCCACTGGGACGGTGATGCCATCCAACCATCTCATGCTCTGTCGTCCCCTTCTCCTCTTGCCCTCAATATTTCCCAGCAAAAGGGTCTTTTCCAATGAGTCAGCTCTTGACATCAGGTGGCCAAAGTATTGGAGTTTCAGCTTCAACAACAGCCCTAACAAAGAACACCCAGGACTGATCACCTTTAGAATGGACTGGTTGGATCTCCTTGCAGTCCAAGGGACTCTCAAGAGTCTTCTCCAACACCACATCTCAAAAGCATCAATTCTTCGGTGCTCAGCTTTCTTTATAGTCCAACTTGCATATCCATACATGATCACTGGAAAAACCATAGCCTTGACTAGATTGACCTTTGTGGGCAAAGTAATGTCTCTGCTTTTTAATATGTTGTCTAGTTTGGTCAAAACTTTCCTTCCAAGGAGTAAGTGTCTTTTAATTTCATGACTGCAGTCACCACCTACAGTGATTTTGGAGCCCAGAAAAATAAAGTCAGCCACTGTTTCCACAGTTTCCCCATCTATTTGTCATGAAGTGATGGGACTGGATGCCATGATCTTAGTTTTCTGAATGTTGAGGTTTAAGCCAACTTTTCACTCTCCTCTTTCACTTTCATCAAGAGGCTCTTTAGTTCTTCACTTTCTGCCATAAGGGTGGGTGGTGTCATCTGCATATCTGAGGTTATCAATATTTCCCCCAGCAGTCTTGATTACAGCTTGTGCTTCCTCCAGCCCAGTGTTTCTCATGATGTACTCCATATATAATTTAAATAAGCAGGGTGGCAATATAGAGACTTGATGTACTCCTTTCCCTGTTTGGAACCAGTCAGTTGTTTCATGTCCAATTCTAACTGTTGCTTCCTGACCTGCATACAGGTTTCTTAAGAGGCAGGTCAAGTGGTCTGGTATTCCCATCACTTGAAGAATTTTGGATGCAATCTCAAAAATGACAAAATGATCTCTGTTCATTTCCGAGGTAAACCATTCAATATCACGGTAATCCAAGCCTATTCCGCAAACAGTAATGCTGAAGAAGCTAAAGTTGAATGGTTCTATGAAGACCTACAAAACCTTCTAGAACTAACACCCAAAAAATATGCCCGTTTCATTATAGGGGACTGGAATGCAAAAGTAGGAAATCAAGAAACACCTGGAGTAACAGGCACATTTGGCTTGAAGTACAGAATGAAGAAGGGCAAAGGCTAAGAGAGTTTTGCCAAGAGAACGCACTGGTCATAGCAAACACCCTCTTCCAACAACACAAGAGAAGACTCTATACATGGACTTCACCAGATGGTCAACACCAAAATCAGACTGATTATATTCTTTGCAGCCAATGATGGAGAAGCTCTATACAGTCAGCAAAAACAAGACTGGGAGTTGAATGTGGCTCAGATCTGGAACTCCTTATTGGCAAATTCAGAATTAAACTGAAGAAAGTAGGGAAAACCACTAGATCAGGTATTATCTAAATCAAATCCCTTATGACTATACAGTGGAAGTGAGAAATAGACTTAATGGACCAGATCTGATAGACAGAGTGCCTGATGAACTATGAACTATGAGGTTTGTGACATTGTACAAGAGACAGAGATCAAGACCATCCCTATGGAAAAGAAATGCAAAAAGGCAAAACAGTTGTCTGAGGAAGCCTTACAAATAGCTGTGAAAAGAAGAGAAGCGAAAAGCAAAGGAGAAAAGGAAAGCAGAGTTCTGAAGAATAGCAAGGAGAGATAAGAAAGTCTTCCTCAGCCATCAATGCAAAGAAATAGAGGGAAACAACAGAATGGGAAAGACTAGAGATCTCTTCAAGAAAATTAGAGATACCAAGGGAACATTTCATGCAAAAATGGATTTGATAAAGGATAGAAATGGTATGAACCTAACAGAAGAAGAAGATATTAAGAAAAAATGGCAAGAATACAGAGAACTGTACAAAAAAGATCTTCATGACCCAGATAATCACGGTGGTGTGATCACTCCGCTAGAGCCAGATATCCTGGAAAGTGAAGTCGAATGGGCCTTAGAAAGCATCACTATGAACAAAGCTAGTGGAGGTGATGGAATTCCAGTTGAGCTATTTCAAATCCTAAAAGATGATGCTGTGAAAGTGCTGCACTCAATGTGCCAGCAAATTGGGAAACTCAGTAGTGGCCACAGGACTGGAAAAGGTCAGTTTTCATTCCAATCCCAAAGAAAGGCAATCCCAAAGAATGCTCAAACTACCACACAAATGCATTCATCTCACACGCTGGTAAAGAAATGCTCAAAATTCTCCAAAGCAGTCTTCAGCAATATGTGAACTGTGAACTTCCAGATGTTCAAGCTGGTTTTAGAAAAGGCAGAGGAACTAGAGATCAATTGGCCAACATCCACTGGATCATCAAAAAAGCAAGAGAGTTCCAGAAAAAAATCTATTCCTGCTTTATTGATGACGCCAAAGCCTTTAACTGTGTGGATCACAATAAACTGTGGAAAATTCTGAAGGAGATGGGCATACCAGACCACCTGACTTGCCTCTTGAGAAACCTATATGCAAGTCAGGAAGCAACAGTTAGAACTGGACATGGATGAAAAGACTGGTTCCAAATAGGAAAAGGAGTACGTCAAGACTGTGTATTGTCACCCTGCTTATTTAACTTATATGCAGAGTACATCATGAGAAACTCTGGGCTGGAAGAAGCACAAGCTGGAATCAAGATTTCTGGGAGAAATATCAGTAACCTCAGATATACTGATGACACCACCCTTATGGCAGAAAGTGAAGAGGAACCAAAAAGCCTCTTGATGAAAGTGAAAGAGTGTCAGGGAATGTTTGACGGGAGGATTCCTACGTGCTGTCTCTCATGAGTCCTTTGTCCCTCTTCAAGCGGAACAGCACGCTGCTCCCAGGGACTGAGGTCATTGTGTGAGGCAAGCATGAGTCTCCTTTAGTAAACATTCTCCTTAGGACAAAACAGCTTAATCTCCTTCCCCTTACTTGAGATATAGATTGTCTCCTGACCTTATGACTAACGTTACCCCTTGTTCCCTTGGTAACGGTTGCTGTACATTTGGTTTTCTGATCTCTATCATTCCCGAAAGAAGTTTCTTGTACTGCAGCCTATATATACTCATAGAAAAATCATTAAAGCACCTTTGCTCCACCAGAGCTTAGGTCCCCGGGTCTTTTTCTCTCTCTCTCTTTCTCTCTCTCTCTCTTTCTCTCTTTCACTTTCTTATCGTCGACTCCGTACCTCCAGGTTCCGGTCCATTAAAGGACCCCAACAAAAGAGGAGAGTGAAAAAGTTGGCTTAAAGCTCAACATTCAGAAAACTAAGATCATGGCATCTGGTCCCACAACTTCATGGGAAATAGATGGAGAGACAGTGGAAACAGTGTCAGACTTCTTTTTTTTTTGGGCTCCAAAATCACTGCAGATGGTGACTGCAGCCATGAAATTGAAAGACGCTTACTCCTTGGAAGGAAAGTTATGACCAACCTTGATAGCATGTTAAATAGTAGAGGCATTACTTTGCCAACAAAGGTCTGTCCTGTCGAGGCTATGGTTTTTCCAGTAGTCATGTATGGATGTGAGAGTTGGACTGTGAGGAAAGCTGAGCACGGAAAAAATTGATTCGTTTGAACTATAGTGTTGGCGAAGACTCTTGAGAGTCCCTTGGACTGCAAGGAGATCCAACCAGTCCATCCTAAAGGAGATTAGTCCTGGGTGTTCATTGGAAGGACTGATGCTGAAGTTGAAACTCCAGTACTTTGGCCACCTCATGCGAAGAGTTGACTCATTGGAAAAGACCCTGATGCTGGGAGGGATGGGGGCAGGAGGAGAAGGGGACAACAGAGGATGAGATGGCTGGATGGCATCATCGACTCGATTGGCATGAGTTTGAGTAAACTCCTGGAGTTGGTGACGGACAGGGAGGCCTGGCGTGCTGAGATTCATGGGGTCGCAAAGAGTCGGACATGACTGAGCGACAACTGAACTGGACTGAACTGAACTGAACTGCTGGCTAGGGCATGTTCTTGCATGAGGGAGTAAGTGTCAGTTTAACATTCCTGCAGGCTGCTTGGCTAAATAAATTGGATGCCAAGGAAACAATATGAGGAAAGAGATTAGCTAAACTCTGTATATGTGGTTTCAAAATAAAATATAAAATATTTTCCTTGCAATAATAACCTGTAAGAGCTCTTTTCATGGGCAAGTTCTATTTTTCCCTATATATTTTTTCCCTGTGGTAGTTTAGAAACACAGCTATAAAAATCTTTAAAACTCTGACAAAGAAAGATAATGTCTATATCTGCTCACCTTGAATCTGAATTCTGTGCTTGCTAGACTAGCAGAATGAAACCGTCGTGATACAGTTTCCACTTGTGTCTTAAAATGCTTTTTCTTGGAACCAAGAGAGTACAATAGGAAGAAGTCAAAGCTGCTCTGTGGAGAGAGCTACATAGAAAGAAATTGATAGTCACTATCAACTTGTCAGCATATTTGTGATCCAGCTTGGAATAACATCATCTAGTTCCTGTGAAGATGCCCTCGGTAATGCCACATAGAATGTAAATGAGTTGTCCCCATCAAGCCCTGACCAAATTTTGTAGTCATAGGAAAAACTAAATGATTGTGTTAAGTCAGTGAGTTTTTTATTTTTTGTTATGCAACAATGATAATTAGAACAAAATCATTTAAAAAAATAACTTCAAGAATTTATGAAACTATTAAATTTGAAATGGAAAACATCTTCAATAAACAAAAATAAAATAAAATATAATCCCCTTTACATAAATAGATTATGTAACTGAAATGCCTTTCATGCCTGATGTGTACATTTTTCTGATATTTAATTTTTTGATGTGGAATTGTAGACTGTTTTGTCTTCATTTTTGAGAAACAAAAACAAAATAAATTTTGTTGCAAGGCAAATTATTTTCATCACCCATCCCTCTAATATTCAACTATCTCTCATTGAACTTTTAACATTTGAGAAACAAAGTCACTTTGTTTTAGTCAGTAGCAAGTTTTATTATAAAGCAAGTTTCATTTAAAAATGTATTATAACAAGAAACTTAACCTCCATGGTCTTTCAAGTACAAAAAAAGTATATTGCTGATATAAAACTTTCAGTATTGTTCATCTAGGGATTCAGCTACAATTTCTTTTAGCAGATGAGACAAGAATCATTCTTTGTGGCTAAACATTAAGATGAAGAAAGTCATTAAATAGTCAGTTAAGGATTTCAAAGTTTTTTTTTTTTTTTCCTTTTAATACCAAACCAAACTATGGAAAAAAAAAAAAAAAAAAAAACAACTATGGAACACTTGTGGTAAATTCAAAGACTCTTCCAAGGAAATGAATGCTAACTTTTCACAATGTAGTCTGTTACTCTATTAAGAAAAAAAGTGTTAAAGGACGTCTAACATTTTTACAATATTCAAAAGAATACAAACTTTCCCTATATCGAAGTTCTTTTTTCCTAAAAGTTGAACTAAGAAATAGGAAATAAAAATGAATTGACACTTCTGTACAAGGATTTAAAACAGGTCATGCATTTCGGTGTAAAGTATTGTATTCTTTAGTTTTATACTGATTGCTATACACGTCTGACTGAAAGCAAGGTAGCAGAACAATGTTTTTCTTTCAATTTTAAATTCCAGTTACTGTGGTTGAAAAAAGTGAATAACTCATCACTTCAAGTTCTACTTGCTTCAACTCCCCAACCAAAACTTTCAGCCTGTTTTATTTTTTCTGACTTATTATTTTTGTTCACTATTTCTTTCCTTTACTACCACCACACCCAAACACACATAAATATATAAATTTCTTGAAAAAATTCAAGCACCTTATTCCTAGAATATTCTACCCCACCTTACTTTCATGGATCTTGTTTCCCACCACATTCCTAAACTTCCTTATACAATTCAAATATTTTCCTTTTTCAAAGATCATTTCTACAACAATGATTTAATGCCTGACTTCAGACTCTACTACAAAGCCACAGTCATCAAGACAGTATGGTACTGGCACAAAGACAGAAATATAGATCAATGGAACAGAATAGAAAGCCCAGAGATAAATCCACAGACCTATGGACACCTTATCTTTGACAAAGGAGGCAAGGATATACAATGGAAAAAAGACAACCTCTTTAACAAGTGGTGCTGGGAAAACTGGTCAACCACTTGGAAAAGAATGAAACTAGAACACTTTCTAACACCATACACAAAAATAAACTCAAAATGGATTAAAGATCTAAATGTAAGACCAGAAACTATAAAACTCCTAGAGGAGAACATAGGCAAAACACTCTCCGACATAAATCACAGCAAGATCCTCTATGACCCACCTCCCAGAATATTGGAAATAAAAGCAAAAATAAACAAATGGGACTTAATTAAACTTAAAAGCTTTTGCACAACAAAGGAAAGTATAAGCAAGGTGAAAAGACAGCCTTCAGAATGGGAGAAAATAATAGCAAATGAAGAAACAGACAAAGGATTAATCTCAAAAATATACAAGCAACTCCTGCAGCTCAATTCCAGAAAAATAAATGACCCAATCAAAAAATGGCCAAAGAACTAAACAGACATTTCTCCAAAGAAGACATACAGATGGCTAACAAACACATGAAAAGATGCTCAACATCACTCATTATTAGAGAAATGCAAATCAAAACCACAATGAGGTACCATTACACGCCAGTCAGGATGGCTGCTATCCAAAAGTCTACAAGCCATAAATGCTGGAGAGGGTGTGGAGAAAAGGGGACCCTCTTACACTGTTGGGTGGGAATGCAAACTAGTACAGCCGCTATGGAAAACAGTGTGGAGATTCTTAAAAACCTGGAATGAAACTGCCATATGACCCAGCAATCCCACTTCTGGCATACACACTGAGGAAACCAGATCTGAAAGAGACACGTGCACCCCAATGTTCATCGCAGCACTGTTTATAATAGCCAGGACATGGAAGCAACCTAGATGCCCATCAGCAGATGAATGGATAAGGAAGCTGTGTACATATACACCATGGAATATTACTCAGCCGTTAAAAAGAATTCATTTGAACCAGTCCTAATGAGATGGATGAAACTGGAGCCCCTTATACAGAGTGAAGTAACCCAGAAAGATAAAGAACATTACAGCATACTAACGCATATATATGGAATTTAGAAAGATGGTAACGATAACCCTATATGCAAAACAGAAAAAGAGACACAGAAATACAGAACAGACTATTGAACTCTGTGGGAGAATGTAAGGGTGGGATATTTCAAAAGAACAGCATGTATACTATCTATGGTGAAACAGATCCCCAGCCAGGTGGTGCATGAGACAACGTGCTCGGGCCCTGGTGCAACTGGGTAGACGCCAGAGGAATCGTGGTGGAGAGGGAGGTGGGGGGGGGGATCGGGATGGGGAATACGTGTAAATCTATGGCTGATTCATATAAATGTATGATAAAAAAAAAAAAATATGTTCTCAAAAAAAAAAAAATCTTGGAAGGAGAAAAAAAAAATAAATAAAATACATAGGAATCAATTTAAAAAAAAATGAAACACTGCTTACTGAATGCTTTTCAAGTTTTTAGGTAAAATTAAAATTCCTATGTTAACTATCTACAAAGTAATGATTTGTGTTTTTATGCTATTCTTGTTCCTCACAAGCACACTTAGTAAAAAAAAAAAGCTTTAGTAAATAAATATTTTAGATCAAATATAAAACTAGTCACAGCTAGTTACTGAGCTCTTACCATGCATGATTTTTAAATGCATAGTATGCAAATATAGTATGTATATACATATATATATTTCTAATATACATATGTAGAATACAGTAAATATACTATGCATATATTTACATGCTATCAGTTTGGTTCAGTCCCTCAGTAGTGTCCGACTTTTTGCGACCCCATGGACTGCAGCACACCAGGCATCCCTGTCCATCACCAACTCCCAGAGCTTACTCAAATTCATGCCCATAGGGTCAGTGATGACATGCAACCATCTCATCCTCTGTCATCCCCTTCCCCTTCCACCTTCAATCTTTCCCAGCATCAGGGTCTTTTCAAATGAGTCAGTTCTTCACATCAGGTGGCCAAAGTATTGGAGTTTTAGCTTCAGCATCAGTCCTTTCAATGAATATTCAGGACTGATTTCCTTTAGCATGGACTGGTTGGATCTCCTTGCAGTTCAAGGGACTCTCAAGTGTCTTCTCCAACACTACAGTTCAAAAGCATCAATTCTTCAGCACTCAGCTTTCTTTATAGTCCAACTCTCACATCCATACATGACTACTAGAAAAACCACAGCTTTGATTAGACGGACCTTTTTGACAAAGTAAAGTTTCTTCTTTTTAATATGCTGTCTAGGATGGTCATAGCTTTTCTTCCAAGGAGCAAGTGTCTTTTAATTTCATGGCTGCAGTCAACATCTGCAGTGATTTTGGAGCCCCTAAAAATAAAGTCTCTTACTGTTTCCATTGCTTCCCCATCAATTTGCCATGAAGTGATGGGACCAGATGCCATGATCTCAGTTTTCTGAATGTTCAGTTTTAATCCAGGTTTTTCACTTCACTTTCATCAAGAGGCTCTTTAATTCTTCACTTTCTGCTATAAGGGTGGTGTCATCTGCATATCAGAGGTTATTGATATTTATCCCTGAAATCTTGATTCCAACTTGTACTTCATCCAGCTTGGCATTTCGCATGATGTACTCTGCATATAATTTAAATAAGCAGGGTGACAATATGCCACCTTGATGCACTCCTTTCCCAATTTGGAACCAGTCTGTTGTTCCATGTCCAGTTCTAACTGTTACTTCTTGATGTGCATACAGATTTCTCAGGAGGCAGGTCAGGTGGTCTGGTATTACCATCTCTTTAAGAATTTTGCATAGTTAGTTGTGATCCATACAGTCAAAAGTTTTGATGTAGTCACTAAAGCATATATATATGTTATTTTTTTCTGGAACTCTCTTGCTTTTTTGATGATCCAATGGATGTTGTCAATTTGATCTCTGTTTGCTTGGCCTTTTCTAAATCCAGCTTGAACATCTGGAAGTTCATAGTTCATGTACTGTTGAAGTCTGGCTTGGAGAATTTTGAGTGTTACTTTGCTAGTGTGTGAGATCAGTGCAATTGTACAGTAGTTTTAACATTCTTTGGCACTACCTTTCTTTGGGATTGGAATGACAACTGACCTTTTCCAGTCCTGTGGCCCCTGCTGAGTTTTCCAAATTTGCTGGCATATTGAGGGCAGCACTTTCACAGCATCTTCTTTAGGATTTGAAATAGCTCAACTGGAATTCCATCACTTCCATTAGCTTTGTTCATAATGATACTTCCTAAAGCCCACTTGACTTCACATTCCAGGATACATGCTATACATATGTTTACCTGCTACATATTTTTAACAGAAACTAATATATATTATATATATTTACATAATAAATTATATATGTTATAGATATGAAGTAAAGTATATTGCATATATTACATACATTACTTACTATGTAATATATAATGTTATGATGTTATATATTCCATTAAGATATGTATTGTAATAATATATTATATTACAATGATATATATTACATACTATGTAAATATATGTAATATAAAACTTTAGTTTCCATTAATAATTAGAACAAAGCACAGACCTTCACTTTCTAAAGAGAGGTTAGATTTACCTCCTGTAAGTAATTTTTCGACTATGTATCTTACTAGCTAACAATCAAAGATCATTTTTAATATAGGCATTCCTTATTTCCCACAGTTCTCATATGCATAAATTTCTGTTAGAGAAGTGTGCATATATGTAGCTTTATTGAGATATAATTATCATGCCATAAAATATATTAAAGTGTATGATTAGTTGTTAATATACTCACTGTACAATTCTCACCACAATCTATTTTTAGAATATTTTCATCATGCCAAAAGGAAACTCTGTCTACTAGCATTCATTTTCTTTTTCCTCTAAACTTCTGAACCATGGGTAATTACTAATCTATTTTCTGTCTCTAAATATTTGCTTACTATGGACAGTTCATATAAACAGAGTCACATGATAGATGGCTCCATTCCCTTAACATGTTTTTCAATATTCATCCATGTCTCTTTATGTATCAGAGAATATTACTTTTATTGCCAATAATATTATAGAGATAACCTCTTTTATATATACATTAATCAGATGATAGACATTGTTTGCTTCCACAGTTGTTTATTGTGAATAATACTACTATGAAAATTATTGCACACAATTTTGTGTTTTACAGTATTATAACTGTAATTCCATAAAAGTACAATTTATGACTAGCTTTTCAGTCCACAAATCACTACATAAATAACAGAGTCACATCATGATCAGTGATGAGTCATATTACTTTGAGATTCTGTTGGTGATTGGCTCACTGTCCATGTTTTTAGTTGACACATAGCAACAAAGCATGCAGTTGTATTGGCTCCTGTCTTCCAAAGATAAACTCTTGTGAGAGTCTACAAAAATAGATAATCAAAAGAGGAAATTTGTGAATATAAAATAAAAATTTTTTAAAATGAATCTTTTATTTTTGACTATTTGAGAATAAAAGAGGAAATTGGCCAATAAAGATGCAAGTGCAACAAAGAAACAAGAAATGATAACACAAGTGAAATTAGAATCAAAAGTAAAGACAGTTATAGAAGGGATGGCTAACCACAAGAATGTTAACACTGCCACTGCCCAAGAAGCTGTTGATATACAGCTAGAAGAACTTGGTGAAGGAGAACTTATTAATATAAATGAGAAAACCAAAAGTATAAAGATGACCCAGAGGAATTACATCAGCCAAAACTTTACATTAAAGGAACTCTCAGAAATATTTCAAACATTGAAAGTAGAAGGATAAAATGTTGGAAGCTGATCCAGACTTGAAAGGAGTAGATAATTTACCAAAGCATAGAAAAAGATGCTTTCTCTGTATCACTAGGTATACCAGAGGGAGGCAAGCACAGCTGAAATCTCTCTTGATAAATTTTCTTACAGAGATTAAAACACCTCAATTTTCAATGTTTCTAATGTTTTAAATGACAGTGAAATAAATATTAGTTTTATTATTTCTATTTCCATATACATTTGTAACTGATAGTAAGAGAGTTTTCATGTTTTGACAAAACATGGGAGAGGTCACAGAACAGTTGTAAATTTTCCTATTAATTATTAAAATTGCTTTTTGTGACTTCAGCTTTCAGTCATTTTCAGAGTTCCTTTCT
The DNA here is from genome assembly GCF_019320065.1 of Cervus canadensis. NCBI lineage: Eukaryota > Metazoa > Chordata > Mammalia > Artiodactyla > Cervidae > Cervus > Cervus canadensis. The sequence goes on from NC_057419.1 coordinate 87,443,206, forward strand.
ACCATATAAACTAAGGGCTGCTTGGATATTAATATACCTATTATTTGCTACCTTATATGTCTCCAGTGACCATTTATAAACTTTTTAAGGCAAGATTTTTAAAATATTTTAATAAATTTAGATGTACAGAAAGGATCTAAAGAAGAGTTCCTGTATACCTTTTACTCATTTCTCCCTAGTGGTAACATCTTACATAAGCATGGTATAGTCAAAACTAAGAAATTAGCATCAGTACCAGACTAGTAACAAACTACAGACTTTATTTGGATTCCAACAGTTTTGTCATTAATGTCCACTATTGGCCCTGTTATTTCAAATCCATCTATATTCCAAATAAGTCCTCTGGAAAATTAGCATGCACATTTGTTTCTTCGTTCCTTTCTTCTTTCCTTCATTTACTTAAGAAACATTTTAAGTGTCTTTATGTCGGGATACATTAATAAACAAAATATTATATAATCTTCATGCAGTCCATATTTATTGAAACATAAATTTGGATTTTTCCAACTAAAAAACTTTAGACAATTTCTTCCTCGTTATAAGAATTGGGGGGGGGGAGGGGAAGCCATAGATAGAGAAACATTTTTAGACAAACATCACTTTAAAAGATTCTAACTTTTATTTCTAAAAATAAAGGATCTTAGAAATAACCTCTATTTCTAAAAGATTGGCCTTGATCAACTCTCACTCAGCAGTGTTAAAAATGCTCTTGTGAATTATCCATAATTCCAAACTTTCCTGATTTCCTTTCACATGCCTCTATTGTTTACTTCCCAAATCAGTTAAAAAAAAAAACAAAACAGAAAAAAAATCCCCTTATTCATTTTTCCCCAAACCTAACTTTCGTGAACTATCAGATGCTGTTTCTTATGAGTCCTATTGTAGTTATTTAGACTTGCTCACAAGTCTACACATTTGTTGAAGGAAAAAAGGGCTTAAATCTAACATGTATCTACTACTATTAAATCATTAATTTATAATTTATATCTTCCTTCAACTCATAGATACTATAAGTTGCTGAAACTAGTAGGTTTTTTTGTGGTTGAACTTATCATTATTGACAAAAACAGCTATGGTAAGGGTCTCTTTGTAATTTTCTGTCAACAGGAACAAATGTTTCATTGCTGAGATACCTTATCATGCAGAGTATCTTCCCAATTTCTGTCCTTGTGAGGGAAAAAAGTCTTCTTATGTTTCACTTTGTTTTTAAATACATTAAATCACAGTGGGATGAAAAGCAGTTACTAACATTTGCCTGTATAACAGGCAGTTTAAAATTTATATTAGTCAAATAATTGCATGCAGGCATGCTAAGTCACCTCAGTTTGTCCAACTCTTTGTGACCCCATGGACTGAAGTCTGCCAGGTTTCTCTGTCCATGGGATTCTCCAGGCAAGAATAGTGGAGTGGGTTGCCATGCTATCCTCCCGGGATCTCTTCCCAAGCCAGGGATCAAACCGGCATCTTTTACGTCTCATGAATTGCTACTGCTGCTGCTAAGTCACTTCAGTCTCGTCCGACTCTGTGTGACCCCATAGATGGCAGCCCACCAGGCTCCCACATCACTGGGATTCTCCAGGCAAGAATAGTGGAGTGGGTTGCCATTTCCTTCTCCAATTCATGAAAGTGAACAGTGAAAGTGAAGTCACTCAGTCGTGTCCGACCCCTAGGGACCCCATAGACTGCAGCCTACAAGGCTCCTCCCTCCATGGGATTTTCCAGGCAAGAGTACTGGAGTGGGGTGCCATTGCCTTCTCCGCTCATGAATTGGCAGGAGGGTTATTTACCAATAGCACCACCTGGGAAGCCCTGGGAAATAATTGAGATATGAGTAAAAACCATGTTCTTAAAGGGCTGACATTATATCAAAATAGTTATTTATACACTCTGACTTGAAGATTTTTAGTAAAGGAACTCAGTCTCAAAGAAATAGCAACCTCCACATTCTCTATCCTGTGATTTTGAAAGAAAGGAAAGGAAAACAAAGTTCTTGAACATAGGATACCATTTGGCAGTCATGTTTGTATGGCATTGGGGAAGAAAGATATCCAAATATGACAAAGGGCAAAAGTAGAATGAATGAGAGATATTTTCAAGAGAAATTTTGTGTCATAGAGTGTCAGAGGTTATCTCATGTGTCAAATTACCTCATTTTGCAAATAATAAAATTAAGCTTTAGGGAAGTAATGTTAATTGTTGCATAGTTAGATAAAATAGGACCTGGAACTAGAACAAAGTTTCCAGACATTCAAACCAGTGCTATTTTTGTAACAGCACATTCTCTTTCCCAATGGTTTTTAAGTTACCATCATAACACAACAAAATTCATGGTGAACAAATGAGAAAACGATGAGTCAGAAAACATTAAATTATCTAGTCATTTGAGTTAGTAAGTATACTAAGAATTTTAAGCATATGATATTTCCACAGATCCTAAAAAATTAGTCATTCAAAATGCAATTGGAGCATACAACCTCTAATCATAAATCTTGCAATTTTAAGTGAAACTAATATTTTATCTTTGAATTAAAATGTTGAGTTTCCAAGGCTGGGAAATATACTTAATCTTACAAGTAAGGTAGACTACTTAAAATGATTGATATAATTTACTTGAGGGAGTTATGTTATAAGCTACTACCTTGCTAGTCATTTTTTTAAAAATTCTTTCCAAAATCAGTACCAAATAATTACCTTTATCATAGTTGTCAGCATTGATAGTGATATAGCTAATGCTAGGAAATAATGAAGAGGATTCTGTGTAATGCATTTGTGCTTTAAAGGAAGATACGCCACTTATGTTTTCTTAACTATGTTTCTAGTTTTCTTAACTAGAAAAACAAGTTGATTTTTTACTGTTTGCTTAATGTTCTTGTGCTTTCACCTATTTCAGTAACAAGCCAGTGACTTTTTTTGACAAGGCGCTGAGGGCCAGTGCACTGGGATGACCCTGAGGGATGGCTTGGGGAGGGAGCTGGGAGGGGGGTTCAGGATGGGGGACACATGTACACCCATGGCTGATTCATGTCAATGTATGGCAAAAACCAATACAATATTGTAAAGCAATTAACCTCCAATTAAATCAGATATTTTAAATTTATAAATTAAAATAAATAAATTAATTTAAAATATTTGATGAGGATGTTACAAGAAAGAAAAATTATAAGCCAGTATCTTTGATGCACAGAAATTTAAAATATTCTTTTAAATTTATGATGCACATAAGTTTTAAATATTTTAAAATTGAATGCACTGATATATAAAATGGATAATCATCACAGCTAAGTTGGATTTATTCCAAGATTTCAAAGATGAAATGATATTTAAAAGATTATTCAATTAATATATCAAAATTTTGATAGCTCTAGTTTTAAGAGTAGTCTCTTCATCTAAGAGGCTACCTTTAACATTTTTTTCCAAATACTTTAATATAAGCTTGAATATTGACACCAAGCTAATAGTAAAAAATTAACTTTTTTGTAATAAGTTAACAAACCAAACAAAAACAAACATGGAGATAAAGAGAACAAGATAGTGGTTACCAGAGTGGGTGGGGTTGGAGAGAGGGCAAAATGGTTAAAGGGGATAAATGGTATGGTGACATGGAAACTAAATTTTATGTGGCAAACATTCTTTAGGTAAATAGAAGTAGAAATATAATGTACACATTAAACATATAATGTTATAAATCTATGTTACCTCAATAAAAATCATAAAGTTATATGTATGTATGTATGTGTGTGTGTGTGTGTGTGTGTGTGTATATATATATGTTTTTATTTACCACACTGTTTCTTGGTCTCATACCACTTCATCATTCTGGCTGACTTTGATGTTCATATTGACTTCCACTCCACCTCTCCTACCCTACCCCATGGCCACATCTAGGACTAAAAAAACCTGAAACAGAAATATGCAAACTCTTTCTTTACAGATTGTTAGCTTTACTATTGCCATTATATATCTTCTCTTATTTTTAAGGACCTCCAATCCATTTAAACTTCTTTTGTTTTTCCCATATTTTAGCCTCCCTCTGTTTTTACTTCCCACACAATGACAATTAGATTTACCATATTGATCAAATGTATTTCAATTATTCATCTTCTACTTACTCCTTCAGCTATTTCAATCTGAAAATTGCTGGTGTTCCAATCTAGACATTGCATCATCAAACTTGCTGATTTTTTTTTTTTCTATTTTTAGATACTAACACAGGCATTCTAGTTATAGTCAGGGGATGTTCAGGGAGAAAAGGTATTCTGGAAGATGTTATTAAGGGAGTCTCCTATGGTTGAGCTCAGAGAGCATGCTATCCCAATTTCTAACTTTGTGATCTATCTAAATTAGCATCACAGAACATAACTAATGGTAGCAGAGTATGGAAATTTTTTTTTCTGCATGAAAAGAAGCTGTTATCTATTCTATGGATCAATAAATGACTTTTGCAGCTTTATATATCACTGCTTTTCACATAGAACAACAAAATGAATTAAAAACAGAAACCTCTTGTTATATAGTACAAAAATTAACTTAAAACTTAAGAAATGTGCATACTAATGATCTAAAATACATTAGTGCAGCAATTAATGTTTCTAAATGCCTTCATTCATATCTCCATTAGTAGTATAATCAATTGTACTACAACAGCAAAAGATAAAGCTGAACATATAAAAATTAACCAGTATATGAAATGTCTGAAGCACTGAAATTCAGCATACTGCCTTTAAGTTAAGCTCATAAATTGAAAACTATAAAATCTTACAAATAGCAGTGATAAATATTGAAAACAATTTCTATTTTAGGTCAAATAATTGCTTCATTTATACTTACTTTTATTAAAGTAATATTTTCTATGACAATAATGCTTATCTTACCACTTTAGTAATTTCTCCAAAGAGTGATATTTCAGATTGGTCATGTAATTTCTGCATACATTAACAGAATCATTTAAATAGTGAATAGTTACTAATATTAGCAGATGCTTTAAAACTTAAATTTTTGTTTTAGTGTTATGGGAGCTGAAATGGCAACATATTGATGAAGACTTGGTTTCCCAAAATGGCAGACATATCTATATCTATATAAATAGCTACACATACTCTTATCTATATCATTTGCATACAATAAGTATTCTGAAGATTATGGATTCTTCAAGTGCAGTGGAGTTTTCCAATGTACTTTCTTTAAAAATCTTCAGAAAAATGCAGAAAAAATATGATGCTTTAAAGTTGCCAAGAAATAATTACTACAAAGATTTTTTGAGTTCTCAAAGCAAAAAGAATATTGAATCTCAATTTTGTATGCATATTTTAGATTCTATGATAAGAACAAAGATATTTTCCCAAAGGCTTCTAAAAATTTTTACTTTTAGAATTTTTGGCTTCTAAAATTCTGTTTTCTTAATGCTTTAAATTGAAATTTTTCTTGAGGATCATCAAAAGTTCTATATAACTCTGGAGTTATGGGTAATTTATCTCAAGAGTCTACAATGTCCAAACTAGTTGCAAATATAATGCCAATTTTACTTATAAGAATAATAATGAATTGAATGTGAATATTAGAGAAAGAATAAAAAGTTAAGCTAGTTACTGATGGACATTGTAATAATCCAGACAAATATTTGGCTTAAATTTCCTATTCTTACTTTGCTGGTTTACTTAAATGTTTCATTTTAACAGTGGTGAGCTAAGAAAGTTAAATGATGTCAGTGTGGCTGTAGTTACTACTTTCTCACTTCCCATTAAATATTTTAAGCTCCATCTGGAAATATTTCTTTCAAATCAATTTAGCTTTTATTTTATAACTTGTAATAAATAGAGCTATCTCAGAGAAAAGTAATGTTTTCTATCCAGGTAAGTTTCATTTTCAGCTGGCTTAACTATCCCTGAGCTGAAGATTTTTTAAAACAGCACATGACTGTTTCCTCAGAAATACATCAGCATGTGAAGACTCATTGGAAAAGACCCTGATGCTGAGAAAGATTGAAGGCAGGAGGAGAAGGGGACAACAGAGGATGCGATGGTTGTATGGCATCACCAACTCAATGGACATGAATTTGAGCAAGCTCCGGAAGTTGGTGTTGGACAGGGAAGCCTGGCATGCTGTAGTCCACAGTGTCACAGTCGGACACAACTGAGCACTGAATTGAACTGAACTGTGAAGACTCATGGAGAAACTTGTCTCACTTTTGCATTGAAATCTTAGGATTCTTCTGAAAATGTCCCTTTTTAAAATTCAATTCATTCATTTCAATTGAAGATAATTACTTTTCATTATTGTGATGGTTTTTACCATACATCAACATGAATCAGCCATGAGTGCACATGTGTCCCCACATCCTGAAACCCCTTCCCACCTCCCTCCCCATTCCATCCTTCTGGGTTGTCCCAGAGCACCGGCTTTGGGTGCCCTGCTTCACGCATTGATCTTGCACTGGTCATCTATATTACATATGGTAATATACATGTTTCAACGCTATTCTCTCAAATCATCACACCCTCACCTTCTGCCACAGAGTCCAAAAGTCTGTTCTTTGCATCTGTTTCTCTTTTGCTGCCTTGCATCTAGGGTCATCATTACCATCCTTCTACATTCCATATATATGTAGTAACATATGGTATTGGTGTTTCTCTTTCTGACTTACTTCATTCTGTATAATAGGATCCAGTTTCATCCACCTCCTTAGAACTGATTCAAATGCATTCTTTTTAATAGCTGAGTAATATTCCATTGTGTATATGAACAACAGCTTTCTTATCCATTTGTCTGCCAATGGGCATCTAAGTTGCTTCCTTGTCCCAGCTATAAACAATGCTGCAGTAATCATTGTGGTACATATGACTCTTTCAGTTCTGGTTTCCTCGGTGTTTATGCCCAGCAGGGGGATTTCTGGGTCATATGGCAGTTCTATTTCCAGTTTTTTAAGGAGTCTCCACACTGTTCTCCATAGTGGCTGTACTAGTTTGCATTCCCACCAACAATGTAAGAGGGTGCCTTTTACTCCACACCCTCTCCAGAATTTATTGTTTGTAGATGTTTTGATGGCAGCCATTCTGACCAGCATGAGATGATACCTCACCATAGTTTTGATTTACATTTCTCTATTAATGAGTGATGTTGAGCATCTTTTCATGTGTTTTTTAGCCATTTGTATGTCTTTGGAGAAATGTCTGTTTAGTTCTTTGGCCCACTTTTTGATTGGATCGTTCCTTTTTTCTGGTATTGAACTGCATGAACTGCTTGTATTAATTGTCATTTGCTCTGTTTGTTATTATTTTCCCCCATTCTGAAGGCTGCCTTTTCACCGTGCTTATTGTTTTCTTCATTGTGCAAAAGCTTTTAAACTTAATTAGGTCCCATTTGTTTATTTTTATTTCCTTTACTCTAGGAGATGGGTCATAGAGGATCTTACTCTGATTTATGTCAGAGAGTGTTCTATGTTTTCCTCTAAGAGTTTTTTAGTTTCTGGTCTTACATTTAGATCTACAATCCATTTGTGGTTTATTTTTGTGTATGGTGTTAGAAAGTGTTCTAGTTTCATTCTTTTACATGTTACTAGTTTTTCCAGCACCACTTGTTAAAGAGATGGTCTTTTCTCCATTGTATATTGTTGCTTCCTTTGTCAAAAATAAGGTGTTCATAGGTGTGTGCACTTATCTCTGGGCTATTTTGTTCCATTAATCTATATTTCTATCTTTGTGCCAGTATCATACTGTCTTGATGATTGTAGCTTTGTAGTATAGTCTGAACCCAGCAAGGTTGATTCCTCTAGTTCCATTCTTCTTTTTCAGGACTACTCTGGCTATTCAAGGTTTTTTGTGTTTCCATACAAATTGTGAAATTATTTGTTCTAGTTCTGTAAAAAATACCATGGATGGCTCGATAGAGATTTCATGAATCTAAGATTGCTTTGGGCAGTATGCTCATTTTTACTATATGGATTCTTCCATTCCACAAATATGGTTTATTTCTCCATCTATTTGTTTCATCTTTGATTTCTTTCATCAGTGTTTTAGTTTTCTATGTGTAGGTATTTTGTTTCTTTAGGTAAATTTATTCCTAGATAAATGTATTCTTAAGTATTTTATTCTTTTTGTTGCAATGGGGAAGGTAATTGTTTCCTTAATTTTTCTTTCTGTATTTTTCATTGCTAGTGTATAGTAATGCAAGGGATTTCTGTGTATTAATTTTATATCCTTCACCTTTACTATATTAATTTAATAGCTCTAGCATTTTTCTGGTGGTATCTTTAGGATTTTCTATGTAGAGGATCATGCCATCTGCAAACAGTGATAGTTTTACTACTTCTTTCTCAATCTGGATTATTGTTATTTCTTTTTCTTCATTGACTGCTGTGGCTAGGACTTCACAACTATGCTGAACAGTAGTGGTAAGAGTGGGCACTCTTGTCTTGTTCCCAATTTTAGAGGAAAAGATTTCAGTTTTTCCCATTGAGGATAATGTTTGCAGTGGGTTTGAAAAATATGGCTTTTATTATGTTGAGGTACGTTCCTTTTATGCCTGTTTTCTGAGAGCTTTTTTTTTTAAAATCATTAATGGGTGTTGAATTTTGTCAAAGGATTTCTCTGCATCTATTGAGATAATCATATGGTTTTTATCTTTCAATTTGTTAATATGGTGTGTCACTTTGATTGATTTGCCAATATTGAAGAATCCTTGCACCTCTGGAACAAAGCTAACTTGGTCATGATGTATGACCTTTTTAATATGTTGTTGAATACTGTTTGCTAGAAATTTGTTGAGGATTTTAGCATATATGCTCATCAGTGATATGTTCATCAGTGATATTGGCCTGTAGTTTTCTTTTATTGTGGCATCTTTGTCTGGTTTTGATATCAGGGTGATGGTGGCTTCATAGAAGGAGATTGGGAGTGCCTCTGAAATTTTCCAGAAGATTTTTAGTAGGATAGGTATTACCTCTTCTATCAATTTTTGGTCAAATTCACCTGTGAAGTCATCTGGTCCTGGGCTTTTGTTTGTTGGAAATTTTTTTTATTAACTTTCAATTTCTATGTTTGTGATGGGTCTGTTCAGATTTTCTATTTCTTCCTGGCTCAGTTTCGGATGGTTATAATTTTCAAAGAATTTGTCCATTTTTTCCAAGTTGCCCTTTTTATTGGCATATAGTTGCTCATAGTAGTCTCTTATGATCTTTAGCATTTTTGTGTTGTCTGTTATGATTTCTCCATTTTCATTTCTAATTTTATTGATTTGATTCTTCTCCCTTTTTTCTTGATGAGTCTGGCTAGCGGTTTGTCTATTTTGCTTACCTTCTTAAAGAAACAACTTTAATTTTGTTGATCTTTCCTATAGTCTCCTTTGTTTCTTTTTCATTTATTTCTGCTCTGATTTCTTTCTTTCTACAAACTTTGGGATTGTTTTGTTCTTTTTCTAGTGGCTTTAGATGCAAGTTAGGTTGATTATTTGATGTTTCTTTTGTTTCTTGAGGTAGGCTTATATTGCTATGAACCTCCCTCTTAGCAATTCTTTTACTTAATCCCATAGCTTTTGGGTTGTCATGTTTTCAGTATCATTTGTTTCCATGCATATTTTGATTTCCTTTTTTATTTATTCCATGATCTTTTGGTTATTCAGAAGCTTGTTGTTTAGCCGCCATATGTTTGTGTTTTTTTTCTTCTTTTTTTGCTGTAGTTGATATCTAATCTTATCTCATTGTGATCAGAAAAGATGTTCGAAATGACTTCAGGTTTTTTGTTGTTATTGTTGTTGTTTGTTTGTTTGTTTGTTTGTTTTCAGTTTACCAAGTCTAGATTTGTTGCCCAGGATGTGATCTATCCTAGAGAGTGTTCCGTATGCCCTTGAGAAAAAGGTGAAATCCATTGTTTCCAGGTGAAATGCCCTGCAGATATCAACTAGGTCTAACTGTTCCATTGTATCATTTAAAGCTTGTGTTTCCTTATTAATTTTTTTGTTTGGTTGATCTATCCATAGGTGTGAGTGGGGTATTAAAGTCTGCCACTATTTTTGTGTTACTGTTAATTTCCCCTTTCATACTTGTTAGCATTTACCTTGTATATTGAGGTGCTTCTATGTTGGGTGTATATATGTTTATAATTGTTGTATCTTCTTCTTGGATTGATCTCTTGATCATTATGTAGTGTCATTGTTTGCCTCTTATCATGGTATTTATTTAAAAGTCTATTTTATCTGATATGAGTATGCTACTCCTGCTTTCTTTTGGTCTCCATTTTCATGAAATATCTTTTTCCAGTCCCTCATTTTCAGTCTGTATGTGTCCCTAGGTTTGAGGTGGGTCTCTTGTAGACAGCATATATAGGGGTTTTGTTCTTACATCCCTTTGGCCAGTCTTTGTCTTTTGGTTGGAACATTCAATCCATTTATGTTTAAGGTAATTATTAACATGTATGATCCTAGTGCCATGGTGGCTCAGACGGTAAAGTGTCTGCCTGCAGTGTGGGAGACCTGGGTTCAATCCCTGGGTTGCGAAGATCCCCTGGAGAAGGAAATGGCAATCCACTCCAGTACTATTGCCTGGAAAATCCCATGGATGGAGGAGCCTGGTAGGCTAAAGTCCATGGGGGTAGCAAAGAGTAAGACACAACTAAGCAAGTTCACTTTCACTTTCATGATCCTGTTAACATTTACTTTGTTGTTTTGTGTTTGAGTTTATAAACCTTTTTTTTGTTTCCTGTCTAGAGAAGATCCTTTAGCATTTGTTGAAGAGCTGATTTTGTGGAGCTGAATTTTCTCAACTTTTGCTTGTATGTAAAGCTTTTGATTTCTCCTTCATATTTGAATGAGTAGAGTAATTTGGTTGTAGGTTTTTCTCTTTCATCACTTTAAATATGTACTGCCATTCCCTTTCTGGCTTGAAGAGTATCTATTGAAAGATCAGCTGTTATCCTTGTGGGGATCCCCTTGTGTGTTATTTGTTGCTTTTCCCTTGCTGCTTTTAACATTCGCTCTTTGTGTTTAATCTTTGTTAGTTTGATTAATATATGTCTTGGTGTGTTTGACCTTGGGGTTATCCTGTATGGCACTCTCTGGGCTTATTGGACTCGGGTGGCTATTTCCTTCCCCATTTTAGGGAGGTTTTTGACTGTTATCACCTCAAATATTTTCTCATGCCATTTCTTTTTGTCTTCTTCTGGGACACCCATGGTTCGAATGTTGGAGCATTTAACATTGTCCCAGAGGTTTCTGAGGCTGTCCTCCTTTCTTTTTATTCTTTTATCCACTCTGCTTCTTTTATTCCCACCATTCTGTTTGCCAGCTCACTTATCCTTTCTTCTGCCTCAGTTACTCTACAGTTCTTTCCCTCCAGAGTGTTTTTACTCTCAGTTATTGCATTGTTCATTACTGACTAGTCTTTATTTCTTCTCAGTTCAGTTCAGTTCAGTCGCTCAGTCACGTCTGACTCTTTGTGAACCCACGGACTGCATCACACTAGGACTCCCTGTCCATCACCAACTCCCAGAGTTTACTCAAACTCATGTCCAGTGAGTCGATGATGCCACCCAACCATCTCATCCTCTGCCATCCCCTTCTCCTCCTGCTTTCAATCTTTCCCAGCATCAGGATATTTTCAAATGAGTCAGCTCTTTGCATCAGGAAGCCAAAGTACTGGAGTTTCAGCTTCAACATCAGTCCTTCCAATGAACATTCAGGGCTGATATCCTTTAAGATGGACTGGTTGGAAAAACAAAAAACAAACAAAAAAGATGGACTGGTTGGATCTCCTTGGAGTTCAAGGGACTCTCAAGAGTTTCCTCCAACACTACAGTTCAAAAGCATCAATTCTTTGGAATTCAGCTTTCTTTGTAATTCAACTCTCACATCCATACATGACTACTGGGGGAAAAAAAAAAAACAACAACATAACCTTGACTACACAGACCTTTGTTGGCAAGGTAATGTCTTTGCTTTTTAATATGCTGTCTGAATATTTTTTCTAGTACCTTGCTAAACATTTCTTGCAGTTTCTCAATCCATGTTTCTAGTCTATTTATCCATAACTCCATTTTGTTTTCAAGATGTTGGATCATCTTTACTATCATTATTCTGAATTATATTCCAGGTAGACTTCCTACCTCCTCCTCTTTCGTTTGGCTTGGTGAGTTTTTGTCATGTTCCTTCACCTGCTGAAGTGGCCAGTTCTTAAGAAAACAATAGCCTTCATGAAGCCTCATGACAATATGAAATTCCCAGTGCTACTGCTGTCAATGTCTTTTGCCCCCACAGTGAGCCACAGTTGATCTCCTCCTCACAGGGGACCCTCCAATATTACAGGTATGTCTGGCCCAGTCTTTTATGAGGTCCTTTTTTTTTATCACCCTAGGTCTTAGCATGCACAAGACCTTATGTGTACCTTCTAGGAGTAAATTTCCTGTATCTCCAAGTCCTATGGAATTTCTGCAGTGAAATCCTGATGGCCTTCAAAGTTATATTCTTTGGCACTCCTCCTTCTGTTGCAAGACCCCCAGGCTGGGGATCCTGATGTGAGGCTTAAAATTTCCAGTTAGAACTTCTGTGGCATAATTATTTTCCAGTTTGTGTGCCTCACACCAAATGTGTATAGGATTTGATTTTATTGTGATTTCACCACACCTACTGACTTATTGTGGCTTCTTCTTTGTTTGGATGTGGGGGATTATTTTGGTAGGTTCTAGTAGTGTATTTTTGTCCATGGTAATTGAGCAGTTAGTTTTGATTTTGGTAATTTTATAAGAAGTAGTAAGTTTATATCATTCTACTCTGCCATCTTATCACTGTTGTATTTGTGGATATTTTAATGATGGCCATTCTGACTTGTGTGAGGTGACACCTTGCTGTAGTTCTGATTTGCATTTCTCTAATAATTAGTGATATGAGTAACTTTAAATGTGCCTGTTGGCCTTTGCATTTCTTCTTTGAAGAAATGTCTACTTAGGTTTTCTGCCCATTTTTTGATTAAATTGTATGTTTTTGTTGTTCTTACTGAGTTGTATAAACTGCTTGTATATTCTTGAAATTGAGTCCTTTTCAATTGCATCATTTGCAGAGATGTTCTCCTGTCTGTAGGTTGTCATTTCATTTTTCTTTATGATGTCCTTTGCTATACAGAAATTTTTAAGTTTGATTGGGTCCCATTTGTTTATTTTTGATTTTGCATTGGAAATTGCCCTAAGAAAACACAGGTAGAATTTATATCAAAGAATGCTTTGTATATGGTTTCATCCAGGAGTTTTATGGTATCATATTTGGGCTTTCCAGGTGATAAAACATGCACCTTCCAATGCAGGAGAAAATGAAGCTATTCTAATTTTATTGATTTGCGTGTGGTTGTCCAACTTTATGAACACCACTTGCTGAAGAGGCAGTCTTTTCTCCATTGTGTATTCTTGCCTCCTATGTTGAAGATTAACTGTCCATAGACATGCTGGTTTATTTCTGGGCTCTCTGTTCTATTCTACTTATCCATATGTCTGTTTTTGAGCTAATACCATGCTGTTTTGATTACTTTAGCTTTGTAATACTGTTTTAAGTCTGGGAGGGTTATGCTTCCTGTTTTGTTCATTTTCCTAAGGATTTTTTTTTTTTTTTGGCAGTTCTAGGTTTCTTACTGCTCCATATAAATTTTAAGATTGCTTGTTCTAGTTCTATGAAATATGTTATGGGTAATCTGCTAAGAGTCTTATTAAATCTGTAGATTGATTTGGGTAGTATAGCCATTTAAAAACATTAATTCTTCCAATCAAAAAGCATGGAATATTTTTTTCCATTACTTTGAATAATCTTACTGCATTGTGCTCACTCAGTCGTGTATGACTCTTTGTTACCCCATGGACTGTAAACCCACCAGGCTCCTCTGTCCATGGGAGTTTTCAGGCAACAATGCTAGAGTGGATTGCTATTTCCTCCTCTAGGGTATCTTCCTGACCCAGGAACTGAACTCATGTCTCCTGTGTCTCCTTCATTGATAGGCAGGTTTATTTATCACTCAATCACCTGAGAAACCTTGGCGAGGTTTAAGAAACTGTATTTGTAGAAAGTATCCCAAACTATCCTGATGCTGATTATCTATCACCCACAATTTGAGAAAATTTGACTTTGAAGATGGTAAAAGGGAGAAATATGCCAAGGCAATAAAGTTGGCAGAGTTGTCAACACTTTGGAGGTTGAAATCAAGTAACAAAAGTTAGTCAGGCAAATTGAATAAATTTAAAATTGGTGAACTAACAGTGGTGATTTTATGTTGGAAATAGGATGATGACAATATATTAATTAGCATTTATGAATCTTTTGTTATTTGTGTGGCACTATTTTAAGATTTATGTTTATTAATTCATTTAATTATCACAATATCTCTATGAGTTACTTTTATTTGTATTTTTACTCTACAAATGACAAAAATTAAAGATAGAGAATTTTAATAAATTTTCTTTATATGTGATTGGGTTCCAGCAGACCCTGAAGGCATAAGTAAATTACATGAAGAAGTGGCCCAAGTGCCCATGGTCCTCACTTTCACTACACTGCCTTCTCTTTCCCACAATGCACCAATGTTCTCATGGTGAGTTTCCTATAACCTGTTAACAGAGAAACGGAATACTGAGACGTAGCTCACATGTGGTTTTGCACAATGTGTAGGCACCACCAAAAGTGAATAGCTGTAGCACTATAGTCCCTCTCTGTGGCACTTCTAAAAGACAATGGAAAAAACAAATTCCACCAGTGGGCAGAACCTTGAGAAGTGCATCTGGTTGTTTACTTTGCTTGGCAGGAGAAATTGCCAAATGTGCAACTATATGCAAATTCATGGGCCATGGCCAATGGTTTGGTTGAATATTTAAGGGCATTAAAGGAATATGATTGGAAACCTGATGATAAAGAAATTTGGGGAAGAGCTATGTGGACTGACCTCTCTGAATGGGCTAAAATAAAATGTAAAGATATGTGACCAATGTGAATGCTTACCTCACCTCAATAAGAAATAGCCTAATAATTGAGTATTATTAGGTACTGCCTGGAGAATCCCATGGGCAGAGGAGCCTGGCAGGCTATAGTCCATGAGGCCACAAGAGTCAAACATGACTTAGTGAATAAAGCAATAAATGAGTGGGTAGGATGACCCATTCTGTGTATACCAATGAATTATTTTCCTCAGCAACCCCTGTCATCACCAAATGAGTCTATAAACGAAGTAGCCATGGTGGCAGGAATGGAGATTTTTGCATGGGTTCAGCAATGCTGATTTCCACTGGCCACGACCAATCTGGCTACAACAATCACAAAGAACCCATAGTAGAGACCAACACTGAGTCCCAGACATGACACCATATCTCAGTGTGATCAGTCAGTTGTCTGGTGGCAACTTGATTATGTTGGACTGCTTCCATTGTTGAAGGGGTAGCATTTTGTTTTTACCAGAATAATCACTCTAGATATGGATTTGCCTTCCTTACATATAATGATTCTGCCAAAATCGCTATTCTTGGACATATAAGATGCCTTATCTACTATCATGGTTTTCCACACAGCATGATCTATGATCAAGAATCTCATTTAACAGCAAAAGAAATCCAGCACTGGGCACATGCTCATGGAATTCATTCATCTTACCATATTCCCCATAATTCTGAAGCAGCTAACTTGGAAGAACATTCTAATGACATTTAAAGGCTCAGTTACAGTTACCGTTAGATGACAATACCTTGTAGGGCTAGGACAAGGTTAACTAGAAGGCTATATATTCTCTCAAGTAGCATATAATATATGATGCTGTTTTTCCAATAGGCGGGATTCACAGGTTCAGGAATCAAGGTGTGAAAATGGGAATGACATCATGTATTATTACCCTTAGCAATGCACCAGTAACATTTTTGGTTCTCATGAGTCAGAAGCCAAAGGTTTCTTTGCTTCTACAATGAGACACAATAATGAGTCCACTGAACTGAAAGTTCAGACTGACACATGGCTACTTTCAACTTCTCAAACTTACAAATCAACATTGAGAAAGAGGACTATCTGGGGTAACTGGTCCTATCAAGGGGAAATTGTCCTACTGATCTACAATGAAAGTAAGTAAGCCAATGTCTGAAATACAGTAAATCATTTAGGGCATCTTTTAGAATCACCAGGTCTTACAATTAAGGTCATTGAAAAACTACAACCTAATCAAGATAGGAGTAGTAATTTGTGGAGTATTATGGTACTAGTGATGACAAGCCTTGACAGTGTGTTAAAAAGCAAAGACAACACTTTGCTGGCAAAGGTCCATATAAGTCAAAGCTATAGTTTTTCCAATAGTTATGTATGTATGTGAGAGTTGGGCCATAAACAAGACTGAGAGCCAAAGAATTGATGCCTTCAGATTATGGTGCTGGAGAAGACTCTTGAGAGTCCCTTGAAGATTAAGGAGATCAAACCAGTCAATTCTAAAGGAAAGCAACCCTGAATATTCATTGAAAGGATTAACACTGAAGCTGAAGCTCCAAGATTTTGGGCAACTGATGGGAAGGGTCAATTAATTGGAAAATACTCTGATGCTGGAAATGACTGATGACAAAAGGAGATGAGGGCAACAGAGGATGAAGTGGTCAGATAGCAACACCAATTTAACGTACATGAGTTTGAGCAAACTCTAGGAGATAGTGAAGGACAGGTAAGTATGCCATTCTGTGGTACATGGGGTCGCAAAAAAGGTGGACATGACTTCACAACTGAACAACAGCAAACATAAAATCAGGGTTTCCCAGACGGTATTAGTTGTAAGAAACCCACCTGCCAACGCAGTAGACATAGGAGACATGGGTTCAATTCCTGAATCAGGAAGATCCCCTGGAGGAGGACATAGCAACCCACTCCAGTGTTCTTGCCTGGAGAATCCCATGGACAGAGAAGCCTGGTGGGCTACAGTCCATAGAGTTTCCAAGAGTCAGACACGACTGAAGTGATACAACACAGCACAAAGTACACTATAATAGAAAAACTAAGTTCCTTAATATATTATCATAGGATATTGCTTTATAAAGATATTCCAAATTAATCTTCAGATTCATTTTGCCAAAATGTCAGTTGTCATTTCTAAAAAAAAAAAAAAAAGGACAAACTAATCTCAAAATTCATATGAAAACTTAAGGGACCCAAAGCAGTGTCAAAATAATCTCACAAAATAATAACAGAGTTGGAGGACTTGCTTCCTGATTTCAAGACTTATGACAAAGGTAGAGTAATCAAAATAGCCAGATACTATTGACATAACTATGTGTGAGTATGAGTGTGTGTGTATACATATATATTATATACACATTATATATATACACACACACACACTCACACACACACACATAATGTCTCACTGAAATAGAATTGAGATTCCACATATGAACTCTCACATTTAGAGAAAATTAATTTTCAACAAAGTTGGCAATAATATTTAATGGGAAAATGATCTTTGAACAAATGGTGCTGGGAATACTTAAGAGAATACTTCCAAAATGATGAAGTTGGACACCTACCCACACAATAGAAGAAACTCAAAATGGAGAAGACTTAAATTTTAAGAGATTAAATTATAAAACTTAGAAGACATAATCAACCTTAATAATAGGATTTGACATTCAACAGTATTTAAAAATGAATTCTAATTATGCAGAGATAAGGAGAATCAGGTACAGTTCTATGTTCACCACCACACTAAATCCAATGCCAACATATTCCATCTTCATTGCTTTACTCATGGGGCACTTCTACCTTTAAGGGTAAAGGACTTAGAAATACAAAAGCTGCCTCTTCCAATTGTGCAAAAAGAAAAAAAAAAGAAGAAAAAATATCTCCTGGCACACACATAAGCACAGAAAACTATTCAAACTGATCACATGGACCACAGCCTCAATGAAATTATGAGCCATGCCAAGTAAGGAAACCCAAGACAAATGGGTCATGGTGAAGAGTTCTGGCAAAACGAGGTTCACTGGAGAAGGGAATCACAAACCATTTCAGTGGTATTCTTGCCTTGAGAACCCCATGAACAATATTGAAAAGGCCAAAAGATATGACATTGAAAGATGAACTCCCAGGTCAATAAGTGCCCAATATGCTTCTGGAGAAGAGTGGAGAAATAGCACCAGAAAGAATGAAGAGATGAAACCAAAGCAAAAACAACACCCAGTTGTGAATGTGACTGGTGATGGAAGTAAAGTCTAATGCTGTAAGAACAATATTGCATAGGAACCTGGAATGTTAGGCCCATTAATCAAAGTAAATTGGAAGTGATCAAACAGGAGATGGCAAGAATGAACATCAACATTTTAGGAACCAGTGAACTAAAATGGACTGGGTTGGGTGAATTTAATTCAGATGACCATTATATCTACTACTGTGGGCAAGAATCCCTTAGAAGAAATGGAGTAGCCATCATAGTCAACAAGAGCCCAAAATGCAGTAGTTCAGTGTACTCTCAAAAGTGACAGAATGATCTCTGTTCATTACTAAAGCAAACCAATCAATATCACAGTAATCCACGTCTATGCCCCGACCAGTAATGCTGAAGCAGCTAAAGTTGAATGATTCTATGAAGACCTACAAGATCTTACAGAACTAACACCAAAAAAAAAAAAAAAAGAAAAAAGAAAGAAAGAAAGAAAAAAAAAAGATGTCATCTTCATTATAGGGGACTGGAATTAAAAAGTAGGAATCCAAGAGATACCTGGAGTAACAGGCAGATTTGACTTTGGAGTACAAAATGAAGCAGGGCAAAGGCCTACATGGTTTTGCCAGAGAATACACTGGTCACAGCAAACACCCTCTTCCAACAATGTAGAAGACTCTACACATAGACCTCACCAGAAGGTCAATACCAAAATCAAATTCATTATATTCTTTGCAGGCAAATATGGAGAAGCTCTATACAGTCAGCAAAAACAAGAATGGGAGATGACTGTGGCTCAGATCATGAACTCCTTATCACCAAATTCAGACTTAAATTGAAGACTAAAATTGAAGAAAGTAGGGAAAGACTAGACCATTCAGGTATGACCAAAATCAAATCCTTTACAATTACACAGTGGAAGTGACAGATAGATTCTAGGGATTAGATCTGATAGAAAGAGTGCCTGAAGAACTATGGACAGAGGTTTGTAACATTGTACAAGAGGCAGTGATCAAGACCATCCCCAAGATAAAGAAATGCAAAAGGGCAAAATGGTTGTCTGAGGAGGCCTTATAAATAGCTGAGAAAAGAATAGATGCTAAGGGCAAAGGAGAAAAGGAAAGATATACCCAACTGAATGCAGAGTTCCAAAGAATAGTGAGGAGAAATAAGAAAGGCTTCCTCAGTGACCAGTGCAAAGAAATAGAGGAAAACAATAGAATGGGAAAGACTAGAGATCTGTTCAAGAAAATTAGAAATACCAAAGGAACATTTCATACACAGATGGGCACAATAAAGGACAGAAATGGTATGGACCTAACAGAAGAAGAAGATATTAAGAAGAGGTGGAAAATATACAGAAGAACTACATGAAAAAGATCTTCATGACCCAGATAACCAGGATGGTGTGATCACTCACCTATAGCCAGGCATCCTGGAATGTGAAGTGAAGTGGGCTTTGTGAAGCATCACTACAAGCAAAGCTAGTGGTGATGGAATTCAATTTGAGATATTTCAAATCCTAAAAGATGATGCCGTGAAAGTGCTGCACTCAATATGCTATCAAATTTTGAAAACTCAGCAGTAGCCACAGGACTGGAAAAGGTCAGTTATCGTTCCAATTCCAAAGAAAGGCAATGCCAAAGAATGTTCAAATTACCACACAATTTTACTCATCTGCACACTAGCAAAGTAATGCTCAAAATTCTCCAAGTCAGGCTTCAACAGTACATGATCTGTGAATTTCTAGATGTTCAAGCTGGATTTAGAAAAGGCAGAGGAACCAGAGATCAAATTGCCAACATCAGTTGGATCATCAAAAAAGCAAGAGAATTACAGAAAAATATCTACTTCTGCTTTAGTGACTGAAGCAAAGTCTTTGACGTTGTGGATCACCACAGACTGTGGAAAATTCTTAAAGAGATGGGAATGCCAGACCACCTGACCTGCCTCTTGCAAAATCTGTATGCAGGACAAGAAACAACAGTTAGGACTGGACATGGAACTACAGACTGGTACCAAATAGGGAACGGAGTACATCAAGGCTGCATATAGCCACCCTGCTTATTTAACTTATATGCAGAATACATATGCAAAATTCTGGGCTGGATGAAGCACAAGCTGGAATCAAGATTGCCGGGAGAATTATCAATAACCTCAGATATGCAGTTGACACCACACTTATGGCACAAGCAAAGAAGAACTAAAGAGCCTCTTGATTAAAATGAAAGAAGAGAGTGAAAATATTGGCTTAAAACTCAATATTCAGAAAACTAAGATCATGGCATCTGGGCCCATCACCTCATGGCAAATAGATGGAGAAACAATGAGAGACTTTATTTTCTTGGGCTCCAAAATCAATGCAGTTGGTGACAACAGCCATGCAATTAAAGGACGTTTGCTCCTTGGAAGAAAAGCTATGACCAACCTAGATAGTATATTAATAAACAGAGACATTGCTTTGCCAACAAAGGTCCATCTAGTCAAAGCTATTGTTTTTCCAGTAGTCATGTATGAATGTGAGAGTTGGACCAAAAGGAAAGCTGAGAGGCAAAGAATTGATGCTTTTGAACTACAGTGTTGGAGAAGACTCTTGAAAGTCCTTTGGATTGTAAAGAGATGAAACCAGTCAATCCTAAAGGAAATCAGTCTTGAATTATCGTTTGAAGGATCAATGCTGAACCTGAAACTCAAATACTTTGGCCACCTGATGTGAAGAACTGAGTCATTGGAAAAGACCCTGATACTGGGAAAGATTGAAGGCAGGAGGAGAATGGGCGACAGAGGATGAGATGATTGGATGGCATCACCAACTCAATGGGCATGAGTTTGAGCAAGTTCTGGATGTCAGTGATGGACAGGGAAGCGTGGCGTGCTGCAGTCCATGGGGTCTCAAAGAGTCGGACATGGCTGAGTGACTGAACTGAACTGAAACTACTGGCATATACTACAAGAAGCTGAACTTCTGAGTACAGCTTCTTCTTTATCACTCTCTCAACGATGAAACTTCATGTGATCTCTTTTTGCTTAAGCTAGCCTTCACTGAACATTTTATATTTGGTGAAGAGGAACTGGCTCAAGTTGTGAAACTCTCCCCTTTCAATTTAATTCAACTCTTTGTGAAGCTATAGAATTGCACAATCTTCCCCTCATAGGTCAGCCTTAGTTAAAGTCTGCTCACCATTTAACCAGAATTATATTTGAAAAGGGAACCACTTCCAACTTTCTCTTTACACAGCATCTGGCATAATATCTGAGACCTTGTTTTAGTAATAAGTACAAGCAGCTAGTACGATCACCCTCATCACCAAACAACATCCTTGGAGGATCATTCTTCCTATGAGGTCAACAAAAGCAATTTTCTAGTGCAGACTATGAGCATTTCTGTCTTCATATGCAGGCATTTTAAACAAGATTAACAGATAGGAAAGTTGTATGAGTAGAATCCTCTCCTGTGGATATGGATTGAATTCCCACTCAAAATGTATCTTTGTCATTTTGTTTGAGGATGGAATATTTAATAGCCCTGCAAAGCCAACTGAGATTTTAGAGTATTTACATAAATAAAACTAAATAAAAAATATGTTTTATACTTAAAACCACATTCTTGCAATAGTTCTATCTGCTCATCTAGGTTATTAATTAGACAAAATGTTGCTAGTTATTTTGTCTCAATAAAGACCCTAAGGGAATAGAACACAGGTTAAAATTTTCAATTAACTTTCTTCCCAAAGGAAAATATAAAAAAATATAACATATTCAAGCAAATAAGTTAATTTTATTGTTTTCTCACTTATTGTTTTAATTATTTACATTCAATAACATAAAATGAAAATCATGTTAGGACTGAATATAAACTAGTTCGCATTTCTACCTATAGCCATCTTACTAAACAAAAGATTTAAGTTGTGAATAAATTATAAATTTCCATTAGTTTATATTAATCATCTCTTTATGTACTATCTTTACCATTAGTAATAAATGTGGCTATTTAGTGTCAAAAAATAATGTAATAACATTCATTTCTGGATTGTATGTTTTAAAGGATAATAATTATTTCAAATGGAAAATAGCATTCATTCTCCATTCTTTCAGTCTGTATCCTATACAGAAAGATTTTCTTTAAATAATAGTCTATATGAGTAGAACTGTCACAATGAGACTTTAAGAAAGTATACAATTTAAACAGCAGACAGGGAGGAAAGTGAAAATTGCTCTGCAGAAACTATACCATGTCCTGTCAAGTGTCCTTTTTCTAACTAAATTTCATCTCAGTTGTTGCATTTACTATATGCTTCTCTGAGTTTGAAATTTGCATGCTAGCTTCTTTTGAATCACAATCTCATTTATTGATCAAGTTGAAATCATTCAAATGGAACATTGGAAATCATTCAAATGTGAAACTGAAAACTCTCACTTTCTTAAGAGCTGTCTCCCTTTTCAGGCACAAGTTCAGAAAATACTCTTTAATTAATTGATGTGTCAAGGTTTGTCACTTTAATAATTATGTTTTAAATAATAAAAGTTAATCAAGCATTCTAAATACATATTATGACATTCTGAGCAGGAAAACATGCTCTGCCGTATAAGTGAGAGAAACACAAAAACCAGATATTAAACTGGAAAACAATTTCAAAATTATTCAATACTGAGTTATGGAAAAGCAGTGAAAATATGAAAAGTATTTAAACAGTGCTTTATCCATATTTGTGTTCATCACCTTTCTCTGCAGATGCATATGTTAGCATATACCCTCTATTCTGTCTGGATTTTTCAGTATAACTTCTATTGTCCTAATTCCTCTCTTCAATACTGTAGAAAAATCAATCAGATTTTTTTTCTAATAAAAACTTAAAAACACAGCAAATCACAAGGACACTCATGTGTTGCTGCTCACACCAAAAGTCAATGAGATTCCCCTGTTTTTCCTTTCTAGTACGAGATGATAAATCCATTGCTTCCCAGTACAAATTTACAGTCATAGTGAGGTACCCTTCATTAGAGATAATATATTTACTATCATTAATTTATGTATTTCTGTATGGTTTTGCATTTCAGCTAATTTTTCTTGATGATTTCTTCAGAGGTTACTGCCTTACTTCATAAATACTGTTTGCCCAAAATTGTATTCAGGGTGAGAAATTCCTCCTGGTTTCATTAAGCAGTGAATGTCAGGAACTCAAAAATTCCACAAGAAAAATCCTAAAATAGAAAATTATTAAACATCAGAGACAGGTTGCTTTGTTCATGTTAGACTATGAATGCTTCAAGAGAGCTTATATGGTAGATATTAACATGCAAATTTCCTAAGAAATATGAGCATTACTATAATCAATACACTAAAGGCTTTGATTGTGTGGATCACAACAAGCTGTGGAAAATTTTTAAAGAGATGGGAATTCCAGACCACCTTACATGCCTCCTGAGGAATCTGTATGCAGGTTATGAAGCAACAGTTAGAACAGGACATGGAACAACTGACGGGTTCCAAATTAAGGAGTAAGCAAACTGTATATTGTCAGCTTGCTTGTTTAACTTATATGCAGAGTACATCATGTGAAATGCCAGAATGGATGAAGCACAAGCTGGAGTCAAGATTGCTGGGAGAAATACCAATAACCTCATATATGCAAATATCACCACCCTTATGGCAGAAAATTAAGAGGAACCAAAGAGCCTCTTGATGAAAGTAAAAGAGGAGAGTAAAAAAGTTGGCTTAAAACTCAACATTTGGAAACCTAAGATCATGGCATCCAGTCCCATCACTTCATGGCAAATAGATGGGGAAACAGTGGAAAGAGGGAGATACTTTATTTGGGGGGCCACAAAAATCAAAGCAGATGGTGACTGCAGCCATGAAATGAAAAGATTATTGCCCCTTGGAAGAAAAGCTATAACAAACCCAGGCAATATATTAAAAAGCAGAGACATTATTTTACTGACAAGTGTCCATCTAGTTTTTCCAGTAGTCATGTGTGGATGTGATAGTTGGACTATAAAGAAAGCTGAGCCCCAAATAATTGATGTTTTTGAGCTGTGGTGTTGGAGAAGACTCTTGAGAGTCTCTTGGACAATGAGGAGATCAAGCCAGTCAATCCTAAAGGAAATCAGTCCTCAACATTCATTGGAAGGACTGATGCTGAAGCTGAAACTCCAATACTTTGGCCACCTGATGCAAAGAATTGATTCACTGGAAAAGACCTTGATGCTGGGAAAGGTTGAAGGCAGGAGAAGGGAGTGACAGAGGATGAGATGGTTGGATGGCATCACTGGCTCAGTGGACATGAATTTGAGCAAGCTCAGGAGTTGGTGATGGACTAGGAATCCTGGCGTTCTGCAGTCCATGGAGTCACAAAGAGTTGGATACAACTGAGCGACTGAACTGATAATCAAGGATGTTCATATTATTACTGAGAGAGGGTAGAAGGAAATTGAGGAACTATCTAATAGAAGACAAAAGTCAATCTGTTTTTTCCAACCACTGATTATTTGTCCAACCTCTGTTCTGCAGCCCAAGAATATGCTAGCTACAGCTGTCTATTTAGTTCTTCCTGATGTCAAATTTTCAAAAATAATATAGCCTACTTTTTGTAAATCACACACAAAGAATTACTCAGAAAGGATATTGATTTCAAATGGTTCTCCGTTTTCTAACAGAACAAAAGAAGGTTTTTCTTTTTATGTATACATCATTAAAAAAATTAGGAAAGAGAGCAACAGATATCATACTCTTTAAAGTATATTATGATAGTCATGACCAAGGAAGAAACTTTCTTTAACTTAGAAGACACCAGATGAAAATGTGTAAAATGCAATTCCCTTTATAAAAAGATAGGAAATCAAAGAAATTTATTTCAGCAATGTTTCCAATTTGAGAAAGTCAAATTTTAGAAATGAGTTTGAAGAACTCTCTTTTTTTATAAACTATGCAGAAAGAATTTTCTTAAAGATTCAATCAGCATGGTAGATTATCATATTTACCTGTCAGTTAGTATAATAAGGATAATTGTAATTATTTACTTCACAACTGTGGTAAAATACACATAATACAAAACTTACCCTTTTTTAGATTTAATTATTTTTATAGATAATCTATCTTTTTAGATGTTTTGCTTCTAAGATTTTCTCTACATTTTCTTGTTCTTCAGTTTCATTAAAAAATGTGTAACCATGACTTGCATTTTCTTTATGTTGTTTGGAAATAATTTGTGATTTTCATCAATCCTGGATGGTGATTAATCACTATGTCTTTGAATATAGCCTATCCTCCACTACATCAATGTCCTCTAGTACTGAACTCCCTATAAAACATATTATGAAACTTTTCTATCTATACATGATGTATATAAAGTGTCATACTTTGCTATTTAATCCCTTTTGAGTTGATTTTTGCATATGGTGGGAAAATTGCATGTCATGTTATACATATGTTATGCTGTGCTATAAAACATAACATGCAATTTTCCCAGCAAAATTTGTTGAAAAGATTATCCTTTCTTCATCATATATTCTTGGTATCTTTGATGATAATCAGTTGATATATTGCATGAGTTAATTTCTGTACTGTTCCAGTCATCTATATGCCTACCTTAATACCAAAACCATACTGTTTTAATTAATATACCTTTGTAATATATTCTGGAATCAGGAAATGTAATGCCTCTTATTTTGCTCTTCTTTCTCAAGATTGTTTTGGCCATTTAGGATATATTGTGGTTCCATGTGAAGTTTTTTCCCCCTCTACTTTAAGGATTAAAAATATATTAAAATGATGGAGTGAAAGAAAGTAACTATCAGAATATGCTTTTGGTAATGTTTTAAATTTTATTTTTATATTGGAGTATAGTTGAATAACAACGTTGTGTTATTTCAAGTATACACCAAAGTAATTCAGTAATACATATACTTGTATCTATTGTTTTTCAAATTATTTTCCCCTTTAGATCATTGTAGAATATTGAGCTGAATTTTCTGTGCTATACAGTAGGTCCTTGTTGGTTATCTATTTTAAATATAGTAATGTGTATGTAACAGTCCCAAACTCCCAGTTTATCCCCCACACCCTTCCCTGCTGATAGCCATAAGTCCATTCTCTAAATCTATGAGTATGTTTTTGTTTGTAAATACATTCACTTATATCATTTTTTAGATTCTATCATTGTCATCATCTTTCACCATGCTCAGTCATGTCCAACTCTTTGCAACCCAATGGACTGTAGCCCACCAGGTTCCTCTGTCTATGGAATTTTCCAGACAAGAATACTGGAGTAGATAGTCATTGCCCATGCCAGGGGTCTTCCTGACATAGGGATAAAGCCTGTGTCTCTTGCATCTCCTGTGCTGACAGGCAGATTCTTTGCCATTGCTCCACCTGGGAAGTTCACATATAAGTGATATAATAAGATATTTGTTTTTCTCTCTCTGATTTATTTCACTTAGTATGATAATCGTTAGGTCCATCCATGTTGCTGCAAATTGCATTATTTTGTTCTTTTTAATGGCTAAGTAATATTCCATTGTGTATATGTACCACTTCTTGTTTATCCATTCATCTATAGATAGACATGTAGGTTGATTCCATGTATTGGCTATTGTAAAAACCCACCAAATTCCCTACAAGAGTGTACGAGGGTACCGTTTCCTCCACATCTTCTCCAGCATTTGTTGTTTGTAGACTTTTGATGACAACCTTTCTGACTGGTGTGACGTGATATCTCATTGTGGTCTAGATTTGCATTTCTCTAATAATTAGTGATGTTGAGCATCTTTTCATGTGCCTGTTGGCCATCTGTATGTCTTCTTTGGAGAAATGTCTATTTAGGGCTTTTGTCCAGTTTTTTTTTTTTTTTTTTTTTTTTTTTTTTTTTTTTTTTT
>NC_057419.1:87470309-87523965 GCF_019320065.1 Cervus canadensis
TTTTTTTTTTTTTTTTTTTTTTTTTTTTATTTTTTTTTATTGAGCTGCATGTACTACTTGCAAATTTAGAAGTCTAATCTCTTGTCAGTTGCTTTATTTAAAATTATTTTCTCTCATTCTATGGATTGTCTTTTCATTTTGTTTATGGTTTCCTTTTGCTGTGCAAAAACCTTTGAGTTTAATTAGATCCCATTTGTTTATTTTTGGTTTTATTTTTGTTACTCTAGGAGGTGGAACAAAAAAGATCTTGCTGCTATTTATGTCAGAGTGTGTTCTGCCTATTTTTCTTCTAAGAGTTTTATAGTATGCCATCTTTCATTTAGGTGTGTTATCTATTTTGAGTTTATTTTTGTGTATGGTTTTAAAGAATGTTCTAATTTCATTCTCTTACATGTAGCTGTTCAGTTTTCCCAGCACTGCTTATTGAAGAGACTGTCTTTTCGCCATTGTATAATCTTGCCTCTTCTGTTGTAAATTAATTGACCGTAGGTGTATGGATTGATTTCTCGGCTTGCTATCCTGTTTCATTGATCTATATTTCTGTCTTTGTGCCATTGCCATACTGTTTTGATGACTTTAACTTTTTTGTGTAGTCTGAAGTCAGGGAGCCTGATTTCTCCTGCTCTGTTTTTCCTTTTCAAGATTGCTTTGGCTATTCAAGGCCTTTTGTGTCTCCATGAAATTTTTAAGATTTTTTTGTTGTTGTTCTAGTCCTGTGAAAAATGTCATTGCTAATTTGATAGCAATTGCACTGATTCTGTAGATTATCTTGTGTAGTATTGTCATTTTGACAGTATCGATTCTTGCAATTCAAAAACATGTAATGTATTTCCATCTCTTGTGTCATCTTCAATTTATTTCATCAATGTCTTATGGTCTTTTGAGTACAAGTCATTAGATGTTTTGATTAGATTTATTTATAGGTATTTTTATTTTTCTAATACTTTTTTTTTTAGTGAAATCGTTTTCTTTCTCTTTTGGATAGGTTCTCATTAGTTTATGCAAATGCAATACATTTCTGTGTATAAATTTTTATTTTTGTATCTCATAACTTTACAAAATTCATTTATTAGTTCCAATTCTTGTTTGGTGATATCTCTAGGATTTCTGTATATTGTATCATACCATCTGCAAACTGTGACAGCTTTGCTTCTTCCTTTTACAATATGAATACCTTTTGTTTCTTTTTCTGCTCATTGTGGTGAATAAGACATCCAGTAATAGGTTGAATAATAGTGGCCAGAGTGGACATCCTTGTTTTCTTCTTGATCTTATAAGAAAAGTTTTCAGTTTTTTTACCATTGAGGATAATGTTGGCTGTAGGTTTTTCATGTATTAGGATGAAGGATGCTCCCCTTATACCACTTTGTTGAGATTTTTTTTTTTAATCATAGATGGATATTGAATTGTTTTAAAGTTTTTTTTTGTTGTTTTTTTTTTTTTTTGGTAAGCCTCTATTGAGATGATCATGTGATTCAGTCATGTCCGACTCTTCACAACTCCATGGACTGTAGCCTACCAGGCTCCTCCACCCATGGAATTTCCCAGGCAACAGTACTGGAGTGGGTTGCCATTTCCTTCTCCAGGGGACCTTACTGACCCAGTGACCGAACCCAGATCTCCCATATTTCAGGCAGATGCTTTACTATCTGAGTCACCAGGGAAGCCCTTTAATTTGTTAATGTGATGTAAAACAATGACAGATTGGCAGATATCAAAACATCCTTGCACCTCTGCGATAAACATCACTTGATCATGTTGTATGATCCATTTAGTGTATTGTTGAGTTCAGTTTGGTAGTATTTTGCTAAGGATTTTTGTCTCTTTGCTCTTAAATGATGCTGGCTTGGATTTTCTTTTTGTTGTGTCTTTGTCTGGTTTTCACATCAGGTTGATGCTCGCCTTATATAATGTGTTCAAAAGTGTCTTTGCTTTGCACTGTTTTAGGAAAAATGTGAGGACAGGTGTCAATTCTCATTATGCTTGGTAGAACTCACCTTTGAAGCTCCTTGATCCTGATTTTTTTGTTTGTTGGGAGTCAGTTGATCACTGGAGGAAATGGCAACCCACTCCAGTACTCTTGCCTGGAGAATTCCATGGACAGAGGAGGCTGGTGGGCTACAGTCCATGAGATCGCAAAGAGTTGGACATGACTGTGTGACTAACTTTCTTTCTTTCTTTCAATTTCATTACTGGCAGTTGGTCTGTTCATTTTTCATATTTCTTCCTGATTCAGTCTTTGGACATTGTACATTTCTAGGAATTTATCCATTTCTTCTACATTGTCCATTTTATTGGTATAGTAATCTCTTATTTCTTGAATTTCTGTGGTGTCAGCTGGAACTTTTCCTTTCTTATTTCTGATTTTGTTTTTAAATTTGAGTCCTCTTTCATTTTTCACTGAAGAGATTGACTAACGGTTTATCAATTTTATCTTTTCAAGGAACCAGTTCTTTGTTTCATGAATCTTTTCTATTGCTTTTGTCTCTACTGTATTTATTTCTGTTCTAACCTTTATTATTTCTTTCCTTCTACTAACTTTGTGTTCTTTTTGTTCCTCTTCTAGTTCCATTAGGTATTAAGCAATGTTGCTTGAGATTGTTTTTTCCTTTTTCCCAGAGGAAGTTATGTGTCACTATAAACTTCTCTCTTAGAACTCCTTTTGATATGTCCCATAGGTTTTGAAATATTGCATTCTTGTTTTCATTCCTCTTAAAGTATTTTTTTCATTTCATCTTTGATTTCATCAAAGACACATTTGTTTTTTAGTATCATATTTTTTAGCCTCCTTAGGTTTGTTTGATTTGCAATTTTTTTCAGTGTAGTTGATTTCTAGTCTCTTAGTGTTGTGCTCAGAAAAGAGGCTTCATATGATTTCAGAGGTCTTAAATTTATTGAGACTTGCTTTGTGGCCTAGCATGTGGTTTATCCTGGATCATGTTCCTTGAGCACTTGAAAAGAGTGTGTGTTGCTGCTTTGGGATGGAATGCTCTCTCTCTCTCTCTCTCTATATATATATATATATATATTATATATATATATATATATATAATATATATATATATATATTTAATTTTTATTTTTATTTTCTGTCTGGATGATAAATCCATTGATAAAAATGGGGCATTAAAGTCTCCTATTATTATTGTGTTACTACTGTCAGTTTCTCTATGTTTGTTCATATTTCTTCTATGTATTTAGTTGCTCCTATGTTGCATGCATAAACAGTTATAATTGTTACATCTTCTTGTTGAATTGATCTGATTTTATGTAATGCCTTTCCTTGTCTCTTTTCTCAGTCTTTGTCTTAAAGCCTATTTTATAATATAACTAATCACTACTCCAGTATGACTTATATTACTCCAGTAATGACTTTTTTCACTTCTTCACGTTTGTGAACTGCTTTTTTTTTCCCAATTAGATAAGTCCATTTAATAATTTTTGTAAAGCCATGTTAGTGGTATTGAGCTATTTCAGCTTTTACATGTCTATTCAATTACTTCACCTTCAAATCTGAATCATACCATTGTCAGGTAGAGCATTTTTAGTTATAAGTTTTTTCCATTCATAATTTTGAATATAGTATTTCACTCTCTGCTGACAATTTTAATTCCCTTATGTACAATTCATAGCTTTTACCTTGGTACTCTCAGTATTTGTTCTTTATCTTTAATTTTTGAAATTAATTACACTGTGTCTTGCTGTAGACCTCTTTGGGTTCATCTTGTTCTGGACTCTCTTGTGTTCTGGACTTGGATATCTGCTTTGTTTACCAGGTTAAGGAACTTCAATTCAGTTCAGTTCAGTCACTCAGTTGTGTCCGACTCTTTGCGACCCCATGAATTGCAGCATGCCAGACCTCCCTGTCCATCAACAACTCCCAGAATATACTCAAAATCATGTCCATCGAGATGGTGATGCAATCCCGGCATCTCACCCTCTGTCATCCCCTTTCCTCTTGCCTCAATGTTTCCCAACATCAGGGTCTTTTCCAAAGAGTCAACTCTTCGCATGAGGTGGCCAAAGTATTAGAGTTTCATCTTCAGCATCAGTCCTTCCAATGAACACCCAGGACTGATCTCCCTTAGGATGGATTGGTTGAATTTCCTTCCAGTCCAAGGGACTCTCAAGAGTCTTCTCCAACACCACAGCTCAAAAGCATCAATTCTTCGGTGCTCAGCCTTTTTCACAGTCCAAATCTCACATCCCTACATGACCACTGGAAAAAAACCATAGCCTTGACTGGACGGACCTTTGTTGGCAAAATAATGTATCTGCTTTTTAATATGCTATCTACGTTGGTCATAACTTTCCTTCCAAGGAGTAAGCGTCTTTTAATTTCATGGGGGCAATCACCATCTGCAGTGATTTTGGAGCCCCCCAAAATAAAGTCTGGCACTGTTTCCACTATTTCCCTATCTATTTCCCACGAAATAAAGGGGCCAGATGCCATGATATTAGTTTTCTGAATGTTGAGCTTTAAGTCAACTTTTTCACTCTCTTCCTTCACTTTCATCAAGAGGCTTTTTAGTTCCTCTTCACTTTCTGCCATAAGGGTGGTGTTATCTGCATATCTGAGGTTATTGATATTTCTCCCGGCAATCTTGATTCCAGCTTGTCCTTCCTCCAGATCACCCTTTACAATGATGTACTCTGCATAAATGTTAAATAAGCAGGGTGACAACATACAGCCTTGACTTACTACTTTTCCTATTAGGAACCAGTCTGTTGTTCCATGTCCAATTCTAACTGTTGCTTCCTGATCTGCATATAGGTTTCTAAAGAGGCACATCAGGTGGTCTGGTATTCCCAACACTTTCAGAATTTTCCACAGTTTATTGTGATCCACAGAGTCAAAGGTTTTGCATTGTCAATAAAGCAGAAATATATATTTTTCTGGAACTCTGTTGCTTTTTTGGTGATCCAGCAGATGTTGGCAATTTGGTCTCTGGTTCCTCTGCCTTTTCGAAAACCAGGTTGAACATCTGGAAGTTCACGGTTCATGTATTGCTGAAGCCTGGCTTTGAGAATTTTGAGCATTATTTTACTAGCGTGAGAGATGAGTTCAATTGTGCAGCAGTTTGAGCATTCTTTTGGGTTGCCTTTCTTTGAGATTGGGATGAAAACCGACCTTTTCTAGTCCTGTGGCCACTGCTGAGTTTTCCAAATTTGCTGGCATATTGAGTGCAGCAGTTTTACAGCATCATCTTTCAGGATTTGAAATAGCTCAACTGGAATTCCATCACATCCACTAGCTTTGTTTTTGGTGATTCTTTCTAAGGCCCACTTGACTTCATATTCCAGGATGTCTGGCTCTAGGTGAGTGATCACACCATCGTGATTATCTGGGTCATGAATATCTTTTTTGTACAGTTCTTCTGTGTATTCTTACCACCTCTTCTTAATATGTTCTGCTTCTGTTAGGTCCATAGCATTTCTGTCCTTTATCGAACCCATCTTTGCATGAAATGATCCCTTGGTATGTTTAACTTTCTTGAAGAGATCTCTAGTCTTTCGCATTTTGTTGCTTTCCTCTATTTCTTTGCATTGATTGCTGTGGACGGCTTTCTTATCTCTCCTGGCTATTCTTTGGATCTCTGCATTCAATCTTTCCTTTTCTCCTTTGCTTTTCACTTCTCTTCTTTTCACAGCTATTTGTAAGGCCTCCTCAGACAACCATTTTGCCTTTTTGCATTTGTTTCCATGGGGATGATCTTGATCCCTGTCTCCTCTACAGTGTCACAAACCTCCATCCACAGTTCATCAGGCACTCTGTCTATCAGATCTAGTCCCTTAAATCTATTTCTCACTTCCACTGTATAGTCAGAAGGGATTTGATTTACATCATACCTGAGTGGTCTAGTGGTTTTCCCTACTTTCTTCAGTTTAAGTCTGAATTTGGCAATAAGGAGTTCATGATCTGAGTCACAGTCAGCTCCCAGTTTTGTTTTTACTGACTGTATAGAGCTTCTCCATCTTTGGCTGCAAAGAATATAATCAATCTGATTTTGGTATTGACCATCTGGTGATGTCAATGTGTACAGTATTCTCCTTGTGTTGTTGAAAGAGGTTGTGTGCTATGACCAGTGCATTCTCTTGGCAAAACTCTATTATCCTTTGTCCTGCTTCATTCCATACTCCAAGGTCAAATTTGCCTGTTACTCCAGGTGTTTCTTGACTTTCTACTTTTGCATTCCAGTCCCCTATAATGAAAAGGACATATTTTTTTTGGTGTTAGTTCTAAAAGATCTTGTAGGTCTTCATAGAGCTGTTGAACTTCAGCTTCTTCAGTGTTATTGGTTGGGGCATAGGCTTGGATTACCATGATATTAAGTGGTTTGCCTTGGAAATGAACAGAGATTATTCTGTCATTTTTGAGATTGCATCCAAGTACTTCATTCCAGACGCTTGTTGACCATGATGGCTACTCCATTTCTTCTAAGGGATTCCTGCCCACAGTAGAAGATTTAATGGTCATCTGAATTAAGTTCACCCATTCCAGTCCATTTTAGTTTGCTGATTCCTAGAATGTCAACGTTCACTCTTGCCATCTCCTGTTTGACCACTTCCAATTTCCCTTGATTCATGGATCTAACATTCCAGGTTCCTATGCAATATTGCTCTTTACCGCTTCAGAACTTGCTTCTATCACCAGTCACATCCACAACTGAGTATCGTTTTTGCTTTGGCTCCATCCCTTCATTCTTTCTGGAGTTATTTCTCCACTCATCTCCAGTAGCATATTGGGCACCTACCGACCTGGGGAGTTCCTCTTTCAGTATCCTATCATTTTGCCTTCTCATACTGTTCATGGGGTTCTCAAGGCAAGAACACTGAAGTGGTTTGCCATTCCCTTCTCCAGTGGACCACATTCTGTCAGACCTCTCCACCATGACCCGTCTGTCTTGGGTGGCCCCACATGGCATGGCTTAGTCTCATTGAGTTACGCAAGGCTGTGGTCCGTGTGATCAGACTGGATAGTTTTCTGTGATTATGGTTTCAGTGTGTCTGCCCTCTGATGCCCTCTCTCAACACCTACTGTCTTACTTGGGTTTCTCTTACCTTGGACGTGGGGTATCTCTTCACGGCTGCTCCAGCAAAGCACAGCCGCTGCTCCTTACCTTGGATGAGGGGTATCTCTCACGGCCACCTCTCCTGACCTTGAACGTGGAGTAGCTCCTCTAGGACCCCCTGCGCCTGCGCAGCTGCCTCTCCTTGGACCTGAGGTTGCTTCTCTCTGTTCCCGCCCCTGACCTCTGGCATGTGGTAGCTTCTCTCGGCCACTGTTCCTGACCTCGGGTGTAGGGTAGCTCCTCTCAAAGCATGGCGGCTGCCAAGTGCGGCCAATAGGAGCTACCCCTCACACAAGGTCATGTCAGCGAGAGCGCCAGGCTGCGACTTAGCAGCTGTTATCGCTTCAAGTAAGTTTTCTAAGCAGTTCTCTTTCTTTTCTTTCTGCAATTCCTACCATGTGAATGTTATTGCTTGATGTGGTCTTAGAGTTTCCTTAAACTGTCCTCATTTTAAAACCTCTTATCTCTTTTTATCTGCTCTATTCTCCAGTTTACTGATCCATTCTATCATTTAATCTATCACTTATTCCTTCTACTGAGTTCAAACTTTTCACTTATTGTATCCTTCAGTTCTGTTCTGTTCTACTTTGTGCTTTCTAACTCTTGGTTAATATTCTCACTGTGTTCATCATTTCTCTTCAAAGTTTATTGAGCATCTTTATAGTCATTACCTTGAACTCTTTATTTGGTAAATTAGTTTTTTCTGGAGTTTTATCTTGTTCCTTTACTTGGAACATATTCCTCTGTCATCATCTATTTTATGCATATGCCTTATGTATGAAAGTTGCATTTTCTGACCTTAGAGAAATGTCCTTATATAGGAGGTACCTTTTGGGTCCCAGTAGCATAGTCCCCTCTGGTCCCCAAAACCCTTGTGTGAGCCCTTCTGTTTGTGTAGGACCAACTGTCATCACTCTGATAAGCATAGCTGATCCCTGGCATGGTGGGCTGCCAAGCCCCTCCTTGTGCAGAGCTCCCAGTTGCTGGTGGGTAAAGCTAAGTTCTGGCACAGATGGTTGTGCCATCTGGGGTGTTTCAAGGTGGCACTGGCTTTAGAGAGGGTGAGACCAGGTCCTGGTGTGGTTAGATGTGGGATACTGGGGTCCTAAATGGTCCATTGATGGTCTGGACTTTGTCTTAGCTCAGTTGGCTATGGGCTCTGTGTACGAGAGCATCTGGCTGCAGAGGCAAAAGTCCTGGGGCTGGTGTCAGCCCACTGGAGGTGGGGGAACTAGGTCTCAGATCAGCTGGCTGACTGCTTAGGGTTGTCCTGTGGCAGTTGACTGTGGGGTTTAAGGCACTTGCTGGTGCCAGCCTATTGGTGGGTAATGCTGTATTTCAACATGACAAGCTGCTCAGCCTGAGGAGTTTCCAGGACTGGTGTCATTTAGCTTGTGGGCAAGGCCAGGTCCTAACACTAATCGTTTAGGGAAAAGACTCAAAAATAGTGCTCTCCTGCACCAGTGTATTTGTTGCAGAACAAGCTCTGCAAAATGGCTGACACCAGTGTCTTATTTCCCCTGAGGAATTCCCATTGGCCTCTTGCCTCTTTTGGAGATTCCCTAAGATCAGCAAGTGAATATGACCCAAGTTTCTATCAAATTATTGCCTCTGCACTAGGTCTCAAAAAATGTGAGATTTTGCATGTGCCTCTTAAAGTCTCTGTTTCATACAACCTTCCAGCACCCTCGTATGCAAGCTCCACTGGCCTTCAAAGCCAGATGTTCTGGGGGCCTCATCTTTCTGATGCAGTATCCCTAGACTGAGGAGCCTAATGTGAGACTAGCTCAGACACTTTTTGAGGAGAATCAGCCGAATTATGATTATCCTCCTATTCATAGGTCACCTATACAAGTGTGAATCAAGACTGTACCTCATCTCCATTTCTTCTACACATCTCATTTTGGTTCCTTCTGTATATCCTAGTTGTGGAAAATCTGTCTTGCTAGCCTTCAGGTTATTCTTATCAATAGTTGTTCTGTAAATTATTGTAATTTTAGTGTGCCCTTAGGAGGAGGTGAGCTCACTTTCTTTCTAATCCAACATTTTGGCCACATCTCCTTTTCAAGTTAACCAGGACTTTCAATACAATAATGCAACTGTAATGGTAAGTGGGACATCCTTTCTTTTTTCCTGATTTTAACAAGAAATCTGAAATTAAATATGATGCTAGCTGCAGGTTTTTTGTAGATGTGATTTTTTAAGTTGATGTTTCCCTCTATTCCTAGTTTTTGAGAGTTTTTAAATCATGAATGAGTTTTGTAATTTGTCAAGTGATTTTTTTTTTTGCATTTACTCATATGATCATCTAAACTTTCTTCTTTTTGATCTGATAGATCTATTGATTTTATGGAAAACTTCACCACTGAATCCATCTGTGTCTTTTTTTTTTAATTTTGAAAACCTATTAACATTTATTCAATTTTTAATGGATATTGGCATATTAAGATAATTTATTTCTTCTTATATGTATTTTGGCAGATTGTGTCTTTCAAGGAATTAGTTCCATCTTGCCATTAAATTTGAGGATATAGTTTGTCATTTGTGCTCTAATTTTTATTATCTTTTTAATGTTCCTTGAATACATTTTGAAGCCTCTGCTTTCATTTCTGTTACTAGTAATGTGTGCCATTTTCCTACCTAGAGCCTATCAATTTTATTGTCTTTTCAAAGAATGATATTTTGGGTTTTGTTAATTTTCTCTATTGATCTTCTATTTTCAATCTCAGTCATTTGTACTCTAAATTTTATTATTTCTTTTATTCTGCTTACATTAGGCATAATTTCTTTGCTTTTTCTAGTTTCTTGAAGTGAAAGCTTAGATTATTTATTTTAGGGATTTTGTCTCTAATACATGTATTCAAATTCTAAGCACTGTTTTGCCTACATCCAACAAATTGATATAGTGTTTTCATGTTCATTTATTTGACACTTCTATTTAACATAGTATTGGAAGTCATAGTCACAGCATTCAGATAAGAAAAAATAATAGAAAGAATCCAAATAAGAAGGGAAGAAATAAAATTGCTGCTATTGGTAGATGATATGATACTATATACAGAACTCCCTAAGGTCTCCACTGTAAAACTATTAAAATAAATGAATTCATACAGTTGTAAGTTACAAGATTGATATACAAAAATCTATTATTTTTCACTACATTCATATTGAGCAATCAAAAGAGAAAACAAAACAAACAAACAAACAAAAAAACTTCTCTCAAATAGATCAAAAAGAATAAAATACCCAGGAATAAACTTAACAAAAAAGGTGAAAGACCTATACTCTGAAAACTATAAAATGCTGATGAATGAATTGTGAAAATTATAAAAATAAATGGAAACATAGGTCATATCCTTGGATTTAAAGAATCAGTATTGTTAACAGACCATACTAATCAAAGTAATCTACAGTTTTAATGCAATACTTATCAAAATACCCATGGAATTTTTCATATAACTAGAACATATAGTCATAATATTTATATAGAACCTCGAAGACCTAAATTGCCAAAGCAATCTTGTGAAAGAAGAACAAAGCTGAAGTTATCACACTCTTTGACTTTATACTCCAAAAAAGCAGTAATCAAAGCAGCATGGCATTAGCAAAAAAATAGACACATAAATCAATGGAAAATAACAGAGACCAGAAATAAAGCAATACATTTATGACTGATTAAACTATAACAAAGGAGACAAAATATAAAATGGGTAATAGACATTCTTTTCAGCAAGTGGCGCTGGGAAAACCATATAGCTACATTGTAAAAGAATGAGATTAAAACATTTCCTTACACTGCTCAAAATAAACTCAAAATGGATTAAAGAAGTAAAAGTAAGACCTGAAACCATGAAACTCCTAGAACAGAACATAGGCAGAACACTCTTTGACATAAATGATAGCAAAATTTTTTATCTGTCTTCTAAGTCAAAATAAATAAAAGCAAAAATAAACAAGCAGGACTTAATTAAACTTAAATGTTTCTACAAAGTAAAGGAAACCATTAACAAAACAAAAAGACAGCTTACTGAGTTGGAGAAATATTTGCAAATGGTTTGGCCAATAATTGGTTAATATCCAAAATTTATAAATGGCTCATACAGTTCAATGTCACACACACACACACACACACACACACACACACACACACACAAATTAAAAATGGTAAGAAGCTTTAAATAGAATTGTTTTTTTCTAAGAAGATACAGAGGTGGCCAACAGGCACATTAAAAAAATGCTCAACATAGCTAATCATCAGAGAATTGTAAATCAAAACAGCAATGAGATGTAACTTCCTATTTGTCAGAATGGCTATCATCAAAAAGTCTACAATTAACAAATACCATCAATAATGTGGAGAAAAGAGAATTCTAGTACACTGTTGGTAGGACTGTAAATTGGTATAGTCACTATGAAAAACAGTATGGAGATTCCTCAAAAAACTAAAACAACTCATAAATTCCAGTCCAGAGTATATATCTTAAGAAAGCAAAAACATTAATTCTAAAAGATAGAAGAATTCCAATAGTATTTATAGTAATTAAGATATGGATGTAGCCTAGAATGGATAAAGAAGATATGGTGTATACACACACACACACCACACACACACACAATGTACTACTATTACTCAGCCTTAAAAAAGAACAAAATCCTGCTATTTGCAGCAACATGGATGAAGCTAAGGAATATTATTCCTAGTGCAATAAGTCAGACAGAAAAGAAAAATAATTTATAATATCACTTATTCATGAACTCTAAAAATACAAATTAATGTACATGCAAAACAGGAACAGATTCACAGATACAGAAAACAAACTAGTGGTTACTTAAGGGAAGAGGGAGAAGGATTACTAAACAGCAGGTACAAATTTGGGATATGGAATTAACTACTCTGAATATAATAGATAAACAATAAAAATATATGTCATAGCATAGGGAATTATAACCATTATGTTTTAAAAACCTATGATGCAGAATAATCTTGAAAAAATAATGTATCACTATACTGTACACCTGAAACTAATATTGTAAATCAACTATACTTCAATTTGAAAAGATCTACAGATTTAATGTAACATCCAAGATAATCTACAGATTCAACATATTCTCTTTTAAAATACAAATGGCGTTTTTCACAGAACTGAAGCAAAAGCAAATAATCCTAAAATGGGTATTTAACCAAAAGACCTGAAATAGCAAAAGCAGTCTTAAGAAAGAACACAATTGGATATATCTTGCTCCTTGATTTCAAAGTATATTACAAAACTATAGTAATCAAGAACTATATGGTACTGGTATTAAAAACAGGCACATAGATCAATGGAATAGAACACAGAACCCAGAAATAAACCATTTTTATTTGGTTAGTTAATTTATGACAATAGAGCCAAGAATATACAATAGGGAAAGACATTTCTTCAAAAAATGGTTTTAGGAAAACTGAGCAGCTACATACAAAAGAATGAAACTGGATTCTTTTCTTATGCCATATGCAAAAATATACTCAAAACATATTAAAAATTTAAATGTGAGGCATGAAATAATAAAACTCCTAGAAGAATATATAGGCAAGATGATCTTTGACATCAAACTTAGCAATATATTTTTGATATGTCTCCTCAGGCAAAGGCAACAGAAAGAAAAAATAGACAAATGGGACTACATCACTCTAAAAAGCTTTTGGACACACACACACACAAAAGAACCATCAACAAATTAAATGCAAATGTATTGATTGGGAGAATATATCTGCAACCACCATAAGAGGTTAATATTCAGCATATACAAAGATCTCATATAACTGAACATGTTAAAAAAAGAAAACAACTGAGTAATATTCCATGGTGTATATATACCACAGCTTCCTTATCCATTCGTCTGTCGATGGGCATCTAGGTTGCTTCCATGTCCTGGCTATTATAAACAGTGCTGCAATGAACATTGGGGTGCATGTGTCTCTTTCAGATCTGGTTTCCTCAGTGTGTATGCCCAGAAGTGGGATTGCTGGGTCATATGGCAGTTCTATTTCCAGTTTTTTTAAGAAATCTCCACACTCTTCTCCATAGTGGCTGTACTAGTTTGCATTCCCACCAACAGTGTAAGAGGGTTCCCTTTTCTCCACACCCTCTCCAGCTCAGGCCTGGTGCACTGGGAAGACCCAGAGGAATCGGGTGGAGAGGGAGGTGGGAGGGGGGATTGGGATGGGGAATACATGTAACTCCATGGCTGATTCATGTCAATGTATGACAAAACCACTGCAATGTTGTGAAGTAATTAGCCTCCAACTAATAAAAATAAATGAACAAAAAAAAAAAAAAAAAGGAAAACAATTAAAAGCTGGGCAGAGGATCTGAATAGATATTTTCCCAAAGAAGACATACAGATGACTGACAGACATGTGAAAAACTACTCATCATCACTAATCATCAGGAAAATGCAAATCAAAGCCATAATTAGATATCACTTCACACTTGTCAGAATGGCTGTTACCAAAATGACAGCAAATAACAATTGTTGCAATGATGTGGAAAATGGGGAATCCTTGTGCACAATTGGTGGGAAAAATAATTTGGAGTAGCCACTATGTAAAATTGTATTGAGATTCCTTAAAATGTTATAAATAATATCATTTCAAAGGGCTGATTTGAGAATCTGCTAAACTGTGCCTTCAAAATGCCTAAAAGAATCCCTGGTCTGTAATTGGCATTCACTGAATATTAAATTTACTTTATTAAACTTTCTTCCATGGTGGCTCAGACAGTAAAATATTATCTACAGTGCAGGCCCCCATTGGTTTGATCCCTGGGTCCTGAAGATTCCCCTGGAGAAGGGAATGGCAACCCAATCCAGTATTCTTGTTTGGAGAATTCCATGGACAGAGGAGCCTGGTGAACTATGGTCCATGGGGTCACAAAGAGTCGAACACAACTGAGTAATTATCATTTTCACTTTCTTTCAACTTGACCCTGAAAATTACCATAGACTCTTCTACACATTCAAGTCAAAGAACTAAGAATAAAGATACAGGGCTACCACCCAGATAAAAATGCTTTTTAACCTCTTTACCTACCCCAATCTTATTATTGTCCTCAAGTCCAGTTTGTAAGATTTTTAGTCTATGATATCACTTCCCTTTCCAGGCTATTCATACTTTTTCATTTTAATCTGGTTTCTTGTAGATGAATATGTTTGGAGAAACAAGTCTATTTTTTTTTTTCTTTCAGTGCTCTATCTTCCTACTGAAAGTCTTATCTCTTGATACATGGAAACTCTGATCACTTAATTTATTGCTTATTTTTAGACCTGGATAAGGTATGTAAAATGCAGTCTTCATTACAATGATGATCAATCCAAGTTTTTAAATTTCCTAATCCTTATTTGTGCTTAGTACCAAGCAGAAGCACGCCTGCTGTGACGGACCGCCCAGAAGCATGGCCATGAGGTCAGGGGCGGTGACCGAGAGCACCAGGCTGCGACGGTGCAGGAGCAGCCGAGAGGAGCTAAGCCACGCCCGAGGGCAGGGGCAGCAGCCGAAAGGAGCAACCACACGTCCATGGAGCAGCGGCTGTGTGGGCACAGGAGGGTTGAGAGAAGCTACTCCACGTTCAAGGTCAGGAAGGGTGGCAGTGAGGAGATACCCCTCGTCCAAGGTAAAGAGCAGTGGCTGCCGTTTGCTTGAGCAGCAGAAAAGATATATCCCACGTCTAAGGTAAGAGAAACCCAAGTAAGACGGTAGGTGTTGACAGAGGGCATCAAAGGGCAGACATACTGAAACCATAATCACAGAAAACTAATTAATCTGGTCACATGGACCACAGTCTTCTCTAACTCAATGAAACTGACCCATGCTATGTGGGGTCACCCAA
Organism: Cervus canadensis; assembly: GCF_019320065.1. NCBI lineage: Eukaryota > Metazoa > Chordata > Mammalia > Artiodactyla > Cervidae > Cervus > Cervus canadensis. The sequence goes on from NC_057419.1 coordinate 87,485,251, forward strand.
GACAAATGGGTCATGGTGGAGAGGTCTGACAGAATGTGATCCACTGGAGAAGGGAATGGCAAACCACCTCAGTGTTCTTGCCTTGAGAACCCCATGAACAGTAAGAGAAGGCAAAATGATAGGATACTGAAAGAGGAACTCCCCAGGTCGGTAGGTGCCCAATATGCTACTGGAGATCAGTGGAGAAATAACTCCAGAAAGAATGAAGGGATGGAGCCAAAGCAAAAACGATACTCAGTCGTGGATGTGACTGGTGATGGAAGCAAGGTCTGATGCTGTAAAGTGCAATCATGCATAGGAACCTGGAATGTTAGATCCATGAATCAAGGCAAATTGGAAGTGATCAAACAGGAGACGGCAAGAGTGAAGGTCAACATTCTAGGAATCAACAAACTAAAATGGACAGGAATGGGTGAATTTAACTCAGATGACCATTATATCTACTACTGTGGGCAGGAATCCTTTAGAAGAAATGGCGTAGATATCATGGTCAACAAAGAGTCCAAAATGCAGTACTTGGAAGCAATCTCAAAATGACAGAAGATCTCTGTTCGTTTCCAAGGCAAACCATTCAATATCATGGTAATGCAAGCCTATGCCCCAACCAATAACGCTGAAGAAGCTTAAGTTGAATGGTTCTATGACGACCTACAAGACCTTTTAGAACTAACACCCAAAAAAGATGTCCTTTTCATTATAGGGAGAAGGAATGCAAAAGTAGGAAGTCAAGAAACACTTGGAGTAACAGGCAAATTTGGCCTTGGAGTACGGAATGAAGCAAGCAAAGACTAATAGAGTTTTGCCAAGAGAATGCACTGGTCATAGCAAATACCCTCTTCCAACACAAGAGATGACTCTACACATGGACATCACCAGATGGTCAACACTGAAATCAGATTGATTATATTTTTGCAGCAAAGATGGAGAAGTTCTATACAGTCAGGAAAAACAAGACCAGGAGCAGACTGTGGCTCAGATCATGAACTCCTTATTACCAAATACAGACTTAAATTGAAGAAAGTAGGGAAAACCACTAGACCATTCAGGTATGACCTAAATCAAATCCCTTCTGACTATACAGTGGAAGTGAGAAATAGATTTAAGGGACTAGATTTGATAAACAAGTTCCTGATGAACTATGGCTGGAGGTTCGTGACATTGTACAGGAGACAGTTATCAAGACCATCCCCATGGAGAAGAAATGCAAAAAGGCAAAAAGGTTGTCTGAGGAGGCCTTACTAATAGCTGTGAAAAGAAGAGAAGTGAAACAAAGGCGAAAAAGAAAGATATTCCCATTTGAATGCAGAGTTCCAAAGAATAGCCAGAAGAGATAAGAAAGCCTTCCTCAGTGATCAGTGCAAAGAAATAGAGGAAAACAACAGACTGGGAAAGACTAGAGATCTCTTCAAGAAAATTAGAGATACCAAGGGAATATTTCATGCAAAGATGGGTTCCATAAAGGACAGAAATTGTATGGACCTAACAGAAGCAGAAGATATTAAGAAGAGGTGGCAAGAATACACAGAAGAACTGTACAAAAAAGATCTTCACGACCCAGATAATCACAATGGTGTGATCACTCGCTTAGAGCCAGACATCCTGGAATGTGAAGAGAGGTGGGCCTTAGAAAGCATCACTACAAACAAAGCTAGTGGAGGTGATGGAATACCAGTTGAGCTATATCAAATCCTGAAAGATGATGCTGTGAAACTGCTGCACTCAATATGCCAGCAAATTCGGAAAACTCATCAGTGGCCACAGAATTGGAAAAAGTCAGTTTTCATTCCAATCCCAAAGAAAGGCAATCCCAAAGAATGCTCAAACTACTGCACAATTGCACTCATCTCACACACTAGCAAAGTAATGCTTAAAATTCTCCAAGTCAGGTTTCAGCAATAAGTGAAACGTGAACTTCCAGATGTTCAAGCTGGTTTTAGAAAAGGCAGAGGAACCAGAGATCATATTGCCAACATCTGCCAGATCATCGAAAATGCAAGAGAGTTCCAGAAAAATATATATTTCTGCTTTATTGAGTATGCCAAAGCCTTTGACTGTGTGGATCTCAATAAATTGTGGAAAATTCTGAAAGAGATGGGAATACCAGACCACTTGATCCATTTCTTGAGAAACCTATATGCAGATCAGGAAGCAACAGTTAGAATTGGACATGGAACAACAGACTGGTTTCAAATAGGAAAAGGAGTACGTCAAGGCTGTATATTGTCACCCTGCTTATTTAACTTATATGCAGAGTACATCATGAGAAATGCTGGGCTGGAAGAAGCACAAGCTGGAATCAAGATTGCTGGGAGAAATATCAATAACCTCAGATATGCAGATAACACCACCCTTATGGCAGAAAGTGAAGAGGAACTAAAAAGCCTCTTGATGAAAGTGAAGGAAGAGAGTGAAAAAGTTGACTTAAAGCTCAACATTCAGAAAACTAATATCATGGCATCTGGTCCCATCACTTCGTGGGAAATAGATGGGGAAATAGTGGAAACAGTGTCAGACTTTATTTTTTGGCGGCTCCAAATTCACTGCAGAAGGTGATTGCAGCCATGAAATTAAAAGACACCTACTCCTTGGAAGGAAAGTTATCACCAACCTAGACAGCATATAAAAAGCAGATACATTATTTTGCCAACAAAGGTCTGTCTAGTCAAGGCTATGTTTTTCCAGTGGTCATGTATGGATGTAAGAGTTGGACTGTGAAGAAAGCTGAGTACTGAAAAATTGATGCTTCTGAACTGTGGTGTTGGATAAGACTCTTGAGAGTCCCTTGGACTGCAAGGAGATCCATCCAGTCCATCATAAAGAGATCAGTCCTGGGCGTTGCTTAGAAGGACTGATGCTGAAGCTGAAACTCCAATACTCTGGCCACCTCATGCAAAGAGTTGACTCATTGGAAAAGACCCCGATGCTGGGAGGGATTGGGGACAGGAGGAGAAGGGGACGACAGAGGATGAGATGGCTGGATGACTTCACTGTACTTGATGGACATGAGTTTGAGTAAACTCCGAGAATTGGTGATGGACAGGGAGGCCTGGCATGCTGGGGTCGCAAAGAGTCGGACAGGACTGAGCAACTGAACTGAATGGAACTTCACTAATAAGCTATTTTTATACCAATGTTTTGTATTCTTTGATAAGTTACTTTTTTTTTCATTTTTTCCTGGGTTTTTTCTCTTGTTTTTTAAATTGAAAGTAGTTCTTCTGCATTTTCACTTTACTTACCTTTCTCTGCCTCTGTAAATTTAAGTAATATAGTTACCTGTCATGGTCTTGAAGGGATGTTCTTATCTGGGAGCATTCACAAGCTGACTCCATGTGCCCAGTGCCTTAGGTGGGAGGGTTGGATTTTATGGGAATACCAGCTACATCTTTCCCTCACTATCAACTTAGTGAGTTGTGAAGCTATCAACTTAGTAGGGTGTGTGGCTGCTGATAGAAAAGCTAGAGCCTTAGATTATGGGGAATGATTTTCCCCATATTCAATGGCCATCACCACCCTGCCAGGGTCAGGGCCTATCCCCAGGTGACTGAAACATGAGCCCTGAGGGTCAGGCTCAAGCTGGTTTTGTTCTTTTTAAGTGTGTGATTCTCTTCCTCCTCACATTGGAACCTTTACCCCAAAAGAGGGGTGTGCTGAAGCAAGTGGGGCTAATGTGCTTACAGAGGTCTGATACTCTGCCTTTGTAAGCCTCCACAGCTCCCCTCAGATACTTCATAAGGTCATGTCTTTCCCCCTATTGTAGCTGCTCCAGATCTAGTGATAGCTTTAGTGTGGAGTGGGCAAGGCCACACCCTTTGCTTGGCTTATATCAGTCTGGAGTATACAGCAAGGCTGTCTCAGAAATTCAGCTCTGCTGCTGTCAGAAGTCTGGGCTGCTTCTTGAGTGCCACTTGAGTAAGTGCCAACAATGGCTCCACTACCCTTCCTGGGTTACACCCTAGGCCCCAGGGTTGCCTCTGAGTCTATAGGTGGAGCCTTTTCCCAGGTCCTGACTACACTACCCTAGATCCAGTAACAGCTTGTATCTTTACCTTTACTTTTTTCTGGTAAGAGCAATTAAGATGAAATCTAGTCACTTAATAGATTTTTAAGTGTACAATAAATAATTGTTATCTATAGGCAAGATATTGTATGGCAGATATCTAGATTTTTTTCATCTTGCATAACTAAATAACTATATTACTTGATTAGCAACTGTCCATTTTCTATACCTTAACCTTTGATGGACTTTCCTGGTGACTCAGTTGATAAAGAATCTGCCTGCAATTCAGGAGAACCCCAGTTTGATCCCTGGGTTGTGAAGAGCCCCTGGAGAAGGTTACTCCAGTATTCTTGCCTGGAGAATTCCAAGGACAGAGGAGACTGGCGGGGTACAGTTCATGGGATCACAAAGAGTCAGACAGACAATAACTAACACTTTTACTTTCACTTTTATGTAGATACAGATCTTTTTTATTTAACCTGCTTAGGATACACTTGGATTTTTGAATCCGTATACTGCCACCTTTCATAAGCTCTCAATAACATTTTGTATGCAAACAAAGTTTCTTCATTATTACCATAGTTTCCTTTAAATTTCCAATAGCCTAATTTTATGGCTTCTCACACTGTCCACCACGTCTTTTAAAATACTGCTTATAATTGTACACCTTTTATTTTTCCATGCTCTATTATAGATTATTTATTTAGATCAGTCTATATATTCACTTATTTTCATATTCATTATATTTATTACAATACAACTCATACAATTTTCTGTAAACAAATGTTTTACTTTAGAATATCTGTATTTATAGAAAATTTGCAAGTAGTACAGACAGTCTTCATATACCCACATAGTCAGTTTTTTTTTTTCCCTAGTGGTATTATACAAACTGAGTTTTAAATTTTTTTTTTAAATTATTTATTTGGGAGCGCTGGGTCTTTGTTGCTTGTGTGCAGGCTTTGTCCAGTTGTGGCAAGTGGGGGCTACTCTCTAGTCATGGTGAGCAGGCTTCTCATTGCAGTGGCTTCTCTTGTAGCAGAGCATGGGCTCTAGGACACATGGGCTTCAGTAAGTGTGGTGCACAGACTTAGTTATCCCAGGCAATGTGGAATCTTCCCAAACCAGGGATCAAAACTATGTCCCCTGCATTGGCAGGCCAATTCTTAACTATTGGACCACTTTTTATTGTCATCTGTCCCTCTCTACATGGGGTAACTTTTTTTTTTTAATTGTCATTTGTCCCTGTTTGCCAAAGACATCTGATTAAAATTGCTAACTTTAACAGATCGATTTGTCTCCAGCCTCTAGTCATTGTACCTCACACTAAGAAGATACGAAAATCAAAGTTCCTAGCTTTAGCAAATGTCTTTAAGGTAAAAGGTAAATTTAATGCCTGGATATCTTCTTTGAGTTTCTATTTTCATTTACTGTTTGATCTCTGAGTATGTCTAGATTTTCACTTCATTGATACATTTGTTTTAGTTTTTATTTTATTCAGCAATTTTAGGTGTTTACAGTAGGAGAAAGTGAGAGGATCATTCAGGATATGGAATACAGTATACCACTGCAAAGAGTTTGATTCTAAAACCTATTATAAATAATTATATATGTATATTACTTAACTATGATCAAAGCAAGAAATTCTTACTTTTTATATATAGAAATTATCCATAAGGATAACAGAAACAAGTAATCACAAATCTGCTGTTGAAACTCAGTTCTTTTAATTATCACTCTCTATATATCATTAAAGCAGAAACTTCTGATGTGATCATTTGGATGAGCTGTGCATTTTAAATTAATACCCAGCATAAGCTATCAGCAGCAACAAAACGGTCTATTCTTCAACTACTATTTTAAGAAGATAAAGCAGGACACAGGCTGTGACTAATTTTTGGTCTAGGAAGTAAAACCTTGAATTAAAACTTGACAAATTAAAAGGATCCAAATTTCAACATATTTCCTAGAAAATATATGAAAGTACTCTTTTTTTTAAATTAATTAGTTTATTTTAATTGGAGGATACTTTCTTTACAATATTGTGGTGGTTTTTGCCATACATCGACTTGAATCACACAGGGGTGGAAAGTACTTTTGTGTAGCTCACTGCTGCCATCATTTATCCACAAGGTGGCATTGCAAGCCTTCAATATAAAAACAATTTCATCAAGTGATTGTGCTGAGGTTGTGATAAGATTCTAAAGTGAATGGGCCAAAGAACTAAACAGACATTTCTCCAAAGAAGACATACAGATGGCTAACAAACACATGAAAAGATGCTCAACATCACTCATTATTAGAGAAATGCAAATCAAAACCACAATGAGGTACCATTACACGCCAGTCAGGATGGCTGCTATCCAAAAGTCTACAAGCAATAAATGCTGGAGAGGGTGTGGAGAAAAGGGAACCCTCTTACACTGTTGGTGGGAATGCAAACTAGTACAGCCGCTATGGAAAACAGTGTGGAGATTTCTTAAAAAACTGGAAATAGAACTGCCATATGACCCAGCAATCCCACTTCTGGGCATACACACTGAGGAAACCAGATCTGAAAGAGACACGTGCACCCCAATGTTCATCGCAGCACTGTTTATAATAGCCAGGACATGGAAGCAACCTAGATGCCCATCAGCAGATGAATGGATAAGGAAGCTGTGGTACATATACACCATGGAATATTACTCAGCCATTAAAAAGAATTCATTTGAACCAGTCCTAATGAGATGAATGAAGCTGGAGCCCATTATACAGAGTGAAGTAAGCCAGAAAGATAAAGAACATTACAGCATACTAACACATATATATGGAATTTAGAAAGGTGATAATGACAACCCTCTATGCAAAACAGAAAAAGAGACACAGAAATACAGAACAGACTTTTGAACTCTGTGGGAGAATGTGAGGGTGGGATATTTCAAAAGAACAGCATGTATACTATCTATGGTGAAACAGATCACCAGCCCAGGTGGGATGCATGAGACAAGTGCTCGGGCCTGGTGCACTGGGAAGACCCAGAGGAATCGGGTGGAGAGGGAGGTGGGAGGGGGTATCGGGATTGGGAATACATGTAAATCCATGGTTGATTCATATCAATGTATGACAAAACCCACTGGGAAAAAAAAAATAATAATAAAAAAATAATAAAAAATTAAAAAAAAAAAAGAAGAGGTAGATAAAAACAAAGGTCTACTTGCTTCTTGAAGCAAAACTTTTCTTAGACATGATCAATAACAAGAAAAAATAAGGAGTGAAATTATAAATTGTTAATGCATCATAAGAACAGAGGGAACAGTGAAGTAGATCACTTCAAGTCATTTAGATTTTTTTTTTTTTTTATTGTTTAGAAGATTCCTTTCCTGATATATTTGGTTAAGCGTTATGGGCATTTCATGAATAGACGATAGTGGCAACTAACTCAGAATACTATGATGTTTCAAGGAGTTAGCCAAAGGGGTTTGCAAACATGCAGTTGATAATGCACAAGTCCTAACTGTACAGAGAATAATTTGGACAGCAAGGAGATCACACTAGTCAATCCCAAGGGAAATCAATCTTGAATATTCATTGGAAACACTGATGCTGAAGCTCCAATAATTTGGCCATCTGATGTGAAGAGCCGACTCATTGGAAAAGACTCATGCTGGGAAAGATGGCAGGAGGAGAAGGGGGCAACAGAGGATGAGATGGTTGGATGGCATCACTGACTAAATGGACATGGATCTGAGCGAACTCCGGGAGACAGTGAAGGACGGGTAAGCCTGGCGTGCTGCAGTTCATGGAGTCGCGAAGACTCGGACACAACTGAGTGACTGAGCATGAGCACAAGCACACAAGAAATTATTGAAAAATGATTTATTTTCTCATTCTCAATTGATCTAGGGGCTTAATTTCTTCCACTGAAAGGAGAAGCAAAACCTTATAATCTTAGGATTTTCAAATTGAAAGATTCTCAAAAACTCTATAATCCAACACTTCCATTTTACAATTTAGAAAACTGAAATCAACATCGGTTAAAAACTTCTTCAAAATGACATGCCTTACCAGGGTTATAGTCATCCCTTCAGCTATTGCATTTAGTGAACACAGATTATTGATGAAAACACAATAATGATGTGAAGTTTTAAGGAAATCAGTAATTACAGTAAAGGAGAAAAAAAATAAATACAACTATGTCTAAATGACACTAAAAATATAGCTGATTATAACTTTCCAAAATCACACAGCTACCAATTGGCATAACAGACAAACAATGAAGCTAGTGGTCTTAACCAAACTGAGATAGCTTTTATCCCTAATGCTAAGTAAAGGTTTGGATATTAAGTATTTGGTATTTAATTACTATAGGCACAAGTAAATATCTATCAAACAAAAAACTAAACAAAATGAACATTATTTGTAGAGCTTTCATGGAAGTGGCTAAAGGAAGAGTACAGAACTAAATTTAGTTTAAATATTTAACTCCTTCAAATTTTCTTTTCAAATCTATACTCTCCTTAATCATTCTACTTTGCTTTTAATTTCTGCTAAGTAGTTTGCAAATTTATAGTGTTGTGAAAATGATCATTGATTTTTTTTTCTCCCTCCCACTGAAGTAAAATATTAGAAGGGTCTTGCTGTTCTTGACTGCAACAGAAACTCCTACAGTGAAGTGCTGGCTACTTCATTTCCCTTATTGAACAACAGGAACTACAAAAGCAAAGAGGTCACACTATATGGATTAGGATGCTGAGCCCACAGCAGGAAAAGTCAGTTAGGGGTTACAAGTAATAAGGGAAACCGTTGGCTGTGCTATAGTTTGTATGAATGTGAATATAAGCTTCGTACATCTCAGGGGCTGATGTTTGGGACTGAAATAATTTTAAAGGACCTCTTTGTTTTAATTTACCAACTCATACAGAGAGAAATAAAAAGGCACATTCTCCTGAGGCCTAAAAGATACTGTAGGGAAGTATATCAGGCATTCTCATTTTCAGACTCTCAGGGTAGGACTTATTAAACCCATGTCAGCAGAGCTTGGAGGTCTGAAAAAGTAAATGCTTAACTTACCACCCACCTAGGAGTAGCTCAGAACTTGGGAGAAGCTGACTCAGCATGTTTCAAAGTTAGATTCAAAAGCTGTTTTTTTTCTTTTTTTCCATTTATTTTTATTCGTTGGAGGCTAATTACTTTACAATATTGTAGTGGTTTTTGTCATACATTGACATGAATCAGCCATGGATTTACATGTATTCCCCATCCCGATCCCCCCCTCCCACCTCCCTCTCCACCCGATTCCTCTGGGTCTTCCCAGTGCACCAGGCACGAGCACTTGTCTCATGCATCCAGCCTGGGCTGGTGATCTGTTTCACCCTAAATAATATACATGTTTCGATGCTGTTTTTTTATCACCTGACTCTACCAAAAAATAAAATGGAGCAAATCAGGCTCAATAGACTAGCTAGCCTTAGAGGGAAACCTACTCCCTGAAAAGAATAGACTTGATTTTGGACGTGTTTTCTGCCTAAATGATAGATCATTTCACATCACTGTCCGTTGTAGCTTTAGTGACATAAAATACAAAGATCAGTTAATTGCTTTCTTTTCATCTATTACTCTTGACCCTCTTTGAAGAAACACTCTTTGGGGCAAAATTATGAGATTTATTCTTCCTACTACCTCTCTAGAGCTTGAGAGAATATTGTTTTGGATTTCATAGGATGGTCGTAAATAGATAAATAACACTCAGAACAGGTATATCATAGCATCTGCTACAAATTATCTTCTATCATAGTAGTAAATGTGTCTTTGCACAAATGTCAAAATAGGCAGACTGAGTTGGCCTTGACTGTTCATTGATAATCAACCCTTGCACAGTAAGCTTCAGGAAACATTCTTTTGATAGATGGTGTTCCTATGAGAGTGGCTGCAAAATTGGAGGCAAAATGTCTTCCTACCTCAGGCTTTCCTGATAAACTGTAGCAACTTGGTTTAGCTAGAGTGGGACACCCAATCCTAATCATAGCCACCTGGCTCCATTGTGATTTGCTTCATTTTTATTTTGTTTGACAGTTCTGAAGCTGTGCTTTTCCAACAGCTGAGTGACCTGTGGCAGCTGGCTGCTGAAAGTAGTTTTCATTCATGTAGAGACCACACATACAAGAAAGAGAGAGAGTGAGAGTGAGAACTAAAGAGAGAGAGAGACGAAATGTGTGAAAAATTGCAATGGCAAGGACTGTGACAAAAAGAAGATGTGTGAAAAATTGAAATGACAAACACTGCTAACCACTTGTCTCATTGTCACAGACAAACTGAAAAGGCTATTTGGCAATCTGAGCATTTGAAAGGTGACAGGACATGGCTATTGAGGGTCTCTCTCCCCATAGGAATCTTACAAAGGTCAGGTTCAAAGGAATTCTGGTTCACTTCTAAATCTATCGGGCTTAAAAATATCACAGTAAGACTACTATAGAAGGATGTGGTTTTCACTGTTTGGCAAATTGAAAATTATTTAACTCTTCAGAATTGATTCTGTATAATCGTAAGTTTGGTCCCTGATGATAGTAGCTTCATAGATTTAGAAAAATTTCAGAACAATACTCAAAAGGAGTGATGATTCAACTTCTCACTGAACAATATTCAGTGAAATAAATGGTTTTTGAGGTGGGGAGTGAATTCAGAATTTAAATGAGGTAATGAAGTAAATCATATGTAAAAAGTGATACATAAATAAATAAGAACACATAGAAGGAAAGATATAGATGCTAATAATAATTGAAAAGGATGGCATATAAACCTGTATCATTATCACATATCACAATAAAATCTCCATTCAGAAGTTTTATGCAGATTCATTTATGAAGGAATTTCCCATCTTATGTACTTATCTACATTACAACCACATAAAAGTTTTTGAGAAAGAATGTCACCATGCATTTTCATTTCAATGGTAGCTGAAATAATGATACAGGGAATATGACAGCTAGCACATGTGTGATTTCAGTTATACAATTAGCAAGTATACCAAGATGTCCTGGTACAAAGAAGCAGTACCAACCTCTACTTCATTTTCTTAGGTATGAGGAAAGAAAGCTGAGATGTGATGAATACAAACTAACTGTCAGAGATCAATGTATACACTGTTACTCTTAGTAATAATAGTAACAGTATTAAAAAGCACACATAAACCACCACCACCATCACTTACTGACATCCTACTATGTACTAGGAAATCATATACAGAAAGTGATAAATAAATAAACAAGAGCACACAGAAAGGAAGATATAGATGTTAATAGTAATTGAAAAGAATGACAGATAAGCTTCCATCATTATCACATATCACAATAATAAAAACTCTGTTCAGTAGTTTTATGCAGGATCATGGGTGAAGGATCACGGATGCAGTACCACTTCTTATATAGTACCTTACAAAAAAAGTCAATGGAACTCTTTATCCTTGTTTTCCAGGGTTAAGAAAGTGACTCTTAAAGAGGTTAAGCATTTTTCCCAAAGTCTCACCTAAGTAGCAAAATTAGAATATAAAATGCCCAGTCATTTTTCCCATAAATCTTCCCCTGGCCAAATATGTAATTTTTTAAGATATTTTCTGAGAGCTATTTCATAAATATTCCACACATACACACACACAAAGAAGAAAGTTGAGGAGGAAAATAGCTGTGGAAAAGCCACACTATTTCATGACTATTGGCAAAGTTCATTGTATATTAAGAATATTGATGGTTCAAAGAAGTACCACAATAAATGACTTAATTTTAATTATAATTTATAATCTCTGACTGATCTGAATATAAAAATCCTTTTTTGAGAACATTAATTAATATCCTTGAAACTGTTCTTTGGCCACTGGTTTAGGAAACCTCACTAATATAATGAAACTAAAGATACAAACTGACTGCATCATGATTTTATATTTGTATTGCAGTACATGTTTTCAAAGTACTTTCAAAATAAGTTCTCATTTATTTTTTATAACAATGTAAGGCATATTTGGTGATGTTAGCTTCATTTTGCCAGTCAAACATTATCAAGTTCAATGAGGTTATCTGTTGTTCAAGGTCACAACTAGTAAGTATTAAAGTTTGGATAAGAATTTTTTCTTTTCAACTCCTAGTCTTATGTTCTTTATGGTATACTATATAATACTGCTAAAGTACTGTCTTTCCTCTAAGTCTCAAGACTAATTTACATGTTTTAATGTGTGCTGAGTCAAATGTTGGTGACAAGATTTGAAACATTGCATAAATGTGAAAAACAAACAAACAAACATCCCACCCTCACCTTCTCCCACAGAGTCCCAAAGTCTGTTCTGTACATCTGTGTCTCTTTTTCTGTTTTGCATATAGGGTTATCATTACCATCTTTCTAAATTCCATATATATGCGTTAGTGTACTGTATTGTTCTTTATCTTTCTGGCTTACTTCACTCTGTATAATGGGCTCTGGTTTCATCCATCTCACTAGAACTGATTCAAATGAATTCTTTTTAATGGCTGAGTAATATTCCATAGTGTATATGTACCATAGCTTCCTTATCCATTCGTCTGCTGATGGACATCTAGGTTGCTTCCATGTCCTGGTTATTATAAACAGTTCTGTGATGAACATTGGGGTGCACGTGTCTCTTTCAGATCTGGTTTCCTCTGTGTGTATGCCCAGAAGTGGGCGAAGGTGAGATGTTTCGAGAGAACAGCATCAAAACATGTATATTATCAAGGGTGAAACAGATCACCAGCCCAGGTTGGATGCATGAGACAAGTGCTCATGGCTGGTTCACTGGGAAGACCCAGAGAGATCGGGTGGAGAGGGAGATGGGAGGGGGGATCGGGATGGGGAATACATGTAAATCCATGGCTGATTCATGTCAGTGTATGGCAAAAACCACTACAATATTGTAAAGTAATTAGCCTCCAACTAATAAAAATAAATGGAATAAAATAAAAAATAAAAAACAAACAAACAAACAAACAAAAAATCCTATAAGTTTTGTAGCCTAAGTATAAAGAAAAACATCATAAGTCTCCCCCCTCCCTGTACCAAAGAAAATTGCAAGACAAAATTTGATAGGTTGACTATATCAAGATTAAGGGTTTCTATGTAGTGAATGATTCCAGTCAATCTATTGACTGAAGTTATTTGCAATGTCTATAGCTGATCAGGTATTAATGTCTAAAATAAGCAATTGAACCACATACGAAACAATGAGAAAAATAAATCAAAAATAAGCAAAGAATAAGAACAGACAGGAAAAGGAAACTTCAGTGATTAAGTATAGGAAAACTTGATCAAAATCATCAGCAATCAGAGAAATGTACATTAAAACCATGTTATGCCACTTTATATTCATATTTGCAGAAAATTGAAACAATATGTTGCTTATTGGCAAGAACGGGGGAAATATATACTTTATTCACTATTGGTAGACATAGATAGGCTTCTCAGGTGGCATTAGTGGTAAAGAACCTGCCAATGCAGCAGACATAAGAGACCCAGGTTCAATCCCTAGGTTGGGAAGATCCCCTAGAGCAGGACATGGCAACCCAGTCCAGTATTCTTGTCTGGAAAATTTCATGGATTGAGGAGCCTGGTGGGCTACAGTCAGTGGGGTCACAAGAATCAAACTCGACTTAGCAAGTAAACCACCACCACCACCTGATTCAGAAGCAGAATTTTCCAAGAACCTTGGGGGCTAAAAGGTCTTCTCTGGTGGCTCAGACGGTAAAGAATCTGCCTTCAGTGCAGGAGACCTGGGTTCCATCCCTGGGTGTGTAAGATCCCCTGGAGCACGGAATGGTAGTCCACTCCAGTATTCTTGCCTGAAGAATGGCATGGACAGAGGAGCCTGTTGGGCTACAGTCCATAGGGTCATAAAAAGTCGGACACAGCTGAAGCAACTTAGCACGCATGCAGGCATGTAAATAAACTTCTGTAGCCATTCTGGACACCAGTGTGGTAGAACTGGCCAAATTAACTACACACATAAACTATGACCTAGTAATCTCTCTACTGGATCTATAATCCAGGAAAATTCCCACATAGTATTGATACTGTAGGAGAATATATAAAATTATATTTATTGTAGCCTTGCTTGAAATCTAGGAGTCTATCCCTAGAAATTTCTCAGTAGAAAGTGAAACATGGTGGATGTCACATCTGGCTTTTGCTCAGAAATATAGAGAGCTCCATGTATAGGATTCTCTGGTGGCTCAGACGGTAAAGTTTCCCTGTAATGTGGGAGACCTGAGTTCCATCCCTGGGTAGGGAAGATCCCCTGGAGAAGGAAATGGCGACCCACTGCAGTATTTTTGCCTGGAAAATCCCATGGACAGAGGAGCCTGGGGGGGGGGGGTGGTGCTATGGTCTATGCAGTTGCAAAGAGTTGGATATGACTGAGCGACTTCACTTTCATAGAGAGTTGAAAAGAGCATCTTTCTGATCCTTATGAAAAGAAAATCATGGAGAAAATGAAAATCAGGAACTTTCCTGATCCTAACCTTAAAGCCAATAGCCAAACATCCTAAAATCTAATGAGAGACTGACACCTACAACAAGAAACCAGACTCTAGCATTGACTTACTTGGAGAAGATATCATTGTTTACCATATAAGACAGTAAGAAGGTCCAGGTAAAAATATTAACAAGTTGATAAAGGCTGAGAGCATGGGCTAGGGTGAGAGGGTGAAGAGTTTGAGAGTGGCAAATATATCGTGGTTAGTACTCTCTGGGAAACTTAGCACTCCATGAACCCCATCAGGTTCTCACTAGGAAGGTGAGAGGAATCCTGATAAAATCTTCTTCATGGTACTGGCTAGGGGAAGGGAAAAGCAGCCTTGGGCAAAATTCCACCAAGATCCATCTCCTCAAACTCTCCTATAGAAGAAAATCCTTAATCTTCAGGGAAGAATAGCAAAAACTGTACCCTTAAGACTTCAGAACAAGGAATATTATCAGATATAAACAGGGATATTAGATAGTGATGGAAGAGTCAATTCACCAAGAAGATGTAACAATTATGCCTAAATATTATGCCTCATACAAAGAGCTTCAGAATATACGAAGCAAAAACTTACAGAATTGAAAAGAGAGAAAGGCAAACCCATAATTAAATTTGGACACTTCAACATTTCCTTCTAAGGTATTGATAGAATAAATAGGCAAAAGACAATAAGAATATAGATGATCTGAACAACACTATCTTTTATATTTATACAACACTGTACCCAACAACAGCCAAGTGCACATTCTTCTCAAATGCACATGGAACACTCACATAGATATACCATGTTCTGGACCATAAAATAAACTTTAAAAAGAACATTATAGAACCACAGCTGAGCTAAAATCAATAACAGAAAGTTATCTAAAAAGTATCCACACATTTGGAAATTAGCTTACTTCTAAATAATCCATATATCAAAGAGGAAGTCTTGGGAGGATTAAAATTATTTTTAACTAAAAGAGAATAAAATAGAGCATATCAGAATTTTATGAATGCACTAAATCAGTGCTTGGGGAAAATTTAAAATAATTAATATTGTATTAGAAAAGAAAAAATAAAATGAAATCAGTAGCCATCTAAATAGAGAAGATAGCAAAATTAAACTAAAAGTGAACAGAACAAAATGAAAATAAAGGTTACAACATAAATAAAATGAAAACAGAAAGATTAGAAGGAAAATTAATGAACACAAAAGATGTTTCTTTGGAAAGATCAATAAAATTGATAAATCTCTAACCAGAGTGACTAAGATAAAAAGACAGAAGACACAACTACCACTATCATTAATAAAAGAGGGGATTATACCTCTGATCCCACAGACATTAAAGGAATGTCTTATAAAAGAATGCCCCTTAAAGACATTTAAGGGAATACTATGAGCAACTTTATAATAATGAGTATGATAACCCAGATGAAAGGGACCAATTCCTCTAAGTATACTATGGCAGATAGAATAATGGTCTCACAAAAAGTGCCCATGTCATAATCCCAAGAACTCACGTATATGTTACGTTACTTGGCAAAAACACTTTGAAGATGTAACATGTTTTGAAATCAGGAAATGTGATGCCTCCATTTTTCTTTCCTTCTCAAAATATTTTTAGATAATTCATAGTCTTTTGTGATTCTATATGAATTTTAGAATTTTTTTGTCTATTTTTGTAAAAATTGCCAATGAGATTTTGATAGAGATTGCATTAAGTCTTCAGATTACTTTATTTATTATAAATGTTTTAATGATATTAACTCTTCCAATCCTTGAACACTGGAAGTTTTTCCATTTGCTTGTGTCTTGCTTAATTTATTTCATCAATATTTTATAGCTTTTAGTATACAAGTCTTTTACCTCCCTAGTTGTTTCTCCATAAGTATTTTATTCTTTCTGGATGCTATTGTAAGTGAGACTGTCTTAATTTCCTTTTCAGATAGTTAATTGTTAGGATATATAAATGCAGCTAATTTTTATTTGTTGATTTTATATCCTTCAACTTTGCTGAATTTGATTATCAGTTCTAACAGGTTTTCTTTGGTGGGGGGGGGGAGTCATTACGATTTTGAGGAATTTCTATAGTTGCTGCACTTTTTTTTTTTTTTTCATTTCCTTTGACAGCATCATCTGCAAACAAAGCACATTTTACTTATTTTCTGATGTGAATGTCTTTTTTTTTCTTGTTCTTATCAAATTGCTCTGGCTAGGACTTCTAGTATTGTGTTACATAGACGTGGTGTGAATGAGAATCATTGCTTTGTTACTGATCTTAGAAGGAAATAACACACACTGGGGAAAATATAGTTTCTTCAACAAATGGAAAAGTTGGTTATCAGCATACAGAAAAAAATAAAATTGAAACCTTATCTTATACCATACACAAAAAATCAACTCAAGATATATTAAAGATTTACCCATAAGACCAGAAATTATAAAATTCCTAGAAGAAAACATAAAGAATCCTGACACTGGTCCAAAAGTACAGACAACAAAAATAAATATAGGTGATACTACATCAAACTAAAGGCTTCTACATAGCAAAGGAAACAATCAGCAGAATGAAAGGGCAACCTACAGAATGGATAAAATATTTGCAAACTGTATATCTGATAAGAAGTTAATCTACAAAATATATAAGAAACTTCTGTAATACAACTATAAGGAAAAATGTAATTAAAATTTGGCTAAAAACTTGAGTAGATGTTTCTCAAAAACACTTGAAGTGGGTGACAGTAATATGAAAAATGTTCAATGTTACTATTCATCAGGAAAATGTGAATCAAAACCACAGTGAGATATCACCTCACTCCTGTCAGAATGTCTATTATTAAAAAAAAAAAAAAGGCAAGAAAAAGCACTGGTGAGGATATGGGAAATTGAAAAACTTGCACTCTGTTGGTAGGAATGCAAAATGGTGCTGCACCATATATCCAAAAGAATTGAAATCAGGATAACAAAGATACATTAGTAAATCCAAGATCATTGCAACAGTATTTTTAATTGCCAAGATATGAAAACTAAATGTCCATCAAAAGGTAAATGGATAAAATAACTACAATGGAATACAATTCATCTTTAACAAAAGAACAAAATATACAATATGCGGCAACATGGATGAACTTTGAGGACATTATGCTAGCTTAATTCATCTATTCACACAGGATGAATATTACATGATTCCAATTATATGACATATCTAAAATAGTGAAATACCTAGAAATAAAAAATAACAAAAGAAGTTGACAGGGGCCTCAAGGAGGGACGCATTGATATTTTTTAATCAATACACATAAAGTTTCAGTTAAGCAAGATGAATAAGCTCTAGAGATCTGTTGTATATTGTACCTATAGTCAACGATAACATATTTTACATTTTAAAACATTTTTACGAGGTAGATCTCATGTAATGTATTCTTAGACACTCAAATACAATTTTTAAAAGAAACTAAAGGCATCCATTATTCCAAGAGTGACATCAGCAGCATCATGGTGGCATTAAGATA
Source organism: Cervus canadensis (assembly GCF_019320065.1). Classification (NCBI taxonomy): domain Eukaryota; kingdom Metazoa; phylum Chordata; class Mammalia; order Artiodactyla; family Cervidae; genus Cervus; species Cervus canadensis. Next base: position 87,503,241 of record NC_057419.1, read on the forward strand.
TTTCTGTTTGATCCCCTTTTCAAACAATGGCTATATATACACCCATGAGCAAAATGTTTTAATGAATAGTGTGAGATATAGCACCATATGCCAAGGGACCCAGGAGGAGTCTTGCTGAACTGTGCATCTGGTAATAGGCACACAGAATTTGATACAGGCTGTAGAACCAATGGAGCCAAACTAACTTGCCAGACCCCTTCACCATAGTCAGAAAACAATCTGGAGAGTATTGACCTGGGCAGATCCAAATTGGAAAGATAAAAGTAAAATTACTCTTTTTTCACACACAGCATGATCCTTTATGTGAAAAATCCTAAAATGTTCAGTCGCTAAATCACATCTGACTCTTTGCAACCCCATGGACTGTGGCACGCCAGCCTTCCCTGTCCTTCACTATCTTCAGGAGTTTGCTCAAATTCATATCCATTGAGTCTGTGATATCATCCAACCATTCCACCTAAAAAAAAAAAAAAGTTAGAACTAATACATTAAGAAAAGATGTAGGGTCAACAAACAAAAATCCGTTGCATTTCTCATAATAACAATGGATGTCAAGAGTTAGCTATGTAGTTCCATAGCATAGGTGCCTTGGCATTTATTTCTTTGGCCAAGCAGTCTTTAATGACCTTAAAAAATGCTGGCCCCCTCATCTCTAGAGCATGCCCTTAGGGTAGCTCTATATAGCACCATAAGAACATGTAAGTTTTTAATATGATCTAGTTTTCCCTAACTCCCTGTGCCTTACTCTTGCTCATCTCTTAGATAAGATCCCCATGGGACTAAGTAAATTCCACTTGCTTGGTTTGAATTGACTAATCCAGCCTTAGCCTAGAAACCCTAAAGCACTTCACCTATTCACCCTAATAAAGACATGTGCCCCAAGTCCCATTTTTCTCTTCCCTCTGTCTTGATTTCCCTGGGTGGTCCTTTGAGGCAAACCTTTCTCGTACTTTCTCCAATACCTGTGAATAATAAACTTTTCTATTTCAATTTCTTTTGTGGTCTGTTATTGAACTGATTCACCATCTGGTACTCTGTGCTTCATTTAATATGTGTTTATTTCATAGATTCATAACAATTGACTCACAAACAGGATGATAGAGTTGTTCTCATAATCTGCCTTTGAGAATGAATTTTCGCTGCAAATGACTGACTAATTGGCTCTCCCCAGGTGGGTAATTCTATCTGGGGTAGGTCCAGCACTTGCTGGCATTCATTTGTACTGCTTTGCACTGCAGCATTCTGCCTATGCAGAACACTATCAAAGCTTCACATTCAAAAGTGTAATCTACAAAAAGAAAACAATTAGCTTTCTGAACTTCAGAGCACTGCTTATCAGAGATGGTCTGAGGTCCCACAGATCTGTTTTCCACCTGCTAACAGCCCACAGAGGGTAAGTTCCCCCTAGCAAGTGTTTGACATTGGGTGTATATTTTTTTTACTCTAAGTGTGGACACTGCTGCTGGTTGTTAGCTGAATTGGCTAATGTTATTTGAGATCCTGTTACACAGGATCTTGTTAACAACTTAGTTAACTAATCTTAGTTAACTGAGACATGAGAATGGCAACTTCCCACCCACTAGTGGGTGCTACTCGATAAAGATGTCAGGAAGTGCCCTTACAAGGGAAAGAGGGAAACTACCCTTCCCTGACCACTGTTTTTGCAGAGTAGCACTGTGGACTCCAAGTCCTAATCAGTACAATAGGGATACTGTCACTGGGGAAGATATGATTCCTTGCAAAGGCAAGTATAGACAGGGCCTGCAGTCATTTTCTTACCCATCTACCTTAACTGCTATTACACCTTGTTTCTCAACATTATAGGATATCATAGGTCCCATCCATGGCACAAGATCTAATGGTCCAATATAAACAGCCTGAGCAGCTAGTGCTAGTGAAACCTAAAATGCCAGAGGATGTTATCAAGCTCCTCACAAAATGTAAAATACCCATAGAAATAGCCTAGGTGCCAAAGCCCTGCTCTTATGCTCTTGGGTTCTAGAGGCCAGGCCAATGAACCTGCCACCATTGTCCTGATGGGGGATAGCCCCAATCATAAAGAGATTGATTGGGAAACTCTGGAGAAGGACATGACCACCTATGAGTACAAGCATTGGAGACATCCACCACATATCTTTCTGGTAACCATTAAGGTCAAATCAATAAGAAATCATAGAGAATTAAAGACTGAAACTCCAAATTTTACATGTCTTGAACTTCAAAATATTTTAAAATATACTATATACAGCAAGAGAGAGAAAAGGGACTGTCTGTTGAGTTACTACTCATAGCCACAGAAATGGGGCAACAAGACAGTAATTTCAAAGGCCCCCCAAATGCACAGACCTTTAAAAAAAGAGCCTGAAGACCAATTCTGTAGAGACATGGGTGACCCCAATTCCTTACCCATGAAGGGCTGTCCCAAGACCTATACCATTAGGTAAACTAGACTCAGAGCAAAGGCTACCACTGCAGACAATCTCAACACAATAATCAAGATTTTCCAATAATCAGAGATAGTTTAAACCCAAAGACACAAGCTCAAAAGATATAGAGGGAGAATCCCTTCCCTTGCTTACTTAGATCTTATGACTTGGTGTTAAGCTCACTCATCTATTGCAAAATTGTGAATAAGCACCCTGTCAACTACCTGGCAGCACTAGAAGTCATTTCACCTTTGTGTGCATGTGCTTAGTCGTGCAGTCATGTCTGACTCTTTGAGACCTTATGGACTGTAGCCTACCAAGCTCCTCTGTCTATGGAATTTTCCAGGCAAGAATACTCCAGTGGGTTTCTATTCCCTCCTCCAGGGTATCTTCCTGATCCAGGGATCGAACTCAGGTCTCTTGCACCTTCTGCATTAGGAGGTGGATTCTGTACCACTAATGCCACCTGGGAGGCCCCCTCAGAAAGCAATATCTATGTCCTTTGACATATGTGCTACACAAACAATTATTATTCCTGATGTTGTGGCATCACAAGATGGATTGTCAAATTTAGCTGACCTATTCAATAGCATTGCTGTCTCAGCTTCCATTTTCTTGAACAAGCAGCATTTCCAAACCTTAAACTGACTCTAGTTCCCTCCTGTAAACACATGCCTTAGATAAGAGTCCACAGTAGTAGTAGTATAGTGTTAGTCCCTCAGTCATGTCCGACTCTTTGTGAACTCATGGACTATGGCCCGCCAGGCTCCTCTATCCATGGGATTCTCCAGGCAAGAGAACACAGAGTGATAAATAAATGAAAGCTTCTGAAACAAAAGAGTCCTTGTAATACTCTGCCTCCCAGCATCTTCCCTTTCTCCTTTGCCTTAAGCTTCTCTTCTTTTCTCCCCTATTTGTAAGACCTCCTCAGACAACCATTTTGCCTATTTGCATTTCTTTTTCTTGGGGATGGTCTTGATCCCTGTCTCCCGTACAATGTCATGAACCTCTGTTCATAGTTCTTCAGGCACTCTGTCTATCAGACAGAGTCCCTTAAATCTACTTTTCACTTCCACTGTATAATTGTAAGGGACTTGATTTAGGTCATAACTGAATGGTCTAGGGGTTTTCCCTACTTTCTTCAATTTAAGTCTGAATTTTGCAATAAAGTGTTCATGATCTGAGCCACAGTCAGCTCCCAGTCTTTTTTTTTTTTTTTGTCTGATTGTATAGAGCTTCTCCATCTTTGGCTATAAAGAATATAATCAACCTGATTTCAGTATTGACCATCTGGTGATGTCCATGTGTAGAGTCATCTCATGTTGTTGTTGGAAGAGGGTGTTTGGTATGATGAGTACGTTCTCTTGGCAAAATTGTGTCAGCTTTTGCCCTGCTTCATTTTGTACTTCAAAGCCAAATTTGCCTGTTACTCCAGGTATCTCTTGACTTCCTAGTTTTGCATTCCAGCCACCTATAATGAAAAGGACAACTTTTTTGGGTGTTAGTTCTAGAAGATCTTGTAGGTCTTCATAGAACCATTCAACTTAAGCTTCTTCAACATTACTGGTTGGGGCATAGACTTGGATTATTGTCTTGGATAATGAGGGGAGAAATCATGTTTAGAATCAAACTCCATACCCACCAGAGATTCTAAGAGGGCTCAAACAAAATCTTGTGTGCACCAGGAGATACCACAGAGACTTAGCCAGACCTGCCTTGAGTATCTGAGTGTCTCCTGCAGAGATACAGGTCAGCAGTGGCATGGCACAGGGGTCAGGGCTCTGGATGCAGCAGACTTGAGTGTAACATAAGCCCTCTTTGAGGAGATTGCCATTAACCCCACCATAAAGCCACCAGAACTTACACAGGACTGGGGAAACAGACTCTTGGAGGGAACAAACAAAACCTTGTATGTGCCAGGACCCAAAAGAAAGGAACAGTGACCCCACAAGAGACTGACCCAGACTAGCCAGTGAATGTCCAGGAGTCTCTGGCAGAGGTGTGTATCGGTGGTGGCCTGCTGCAGAGTCAGGGGCACTGGGTGTGGCAGTGTGTGCACGGGACCTTTTGAAGGAGGTTGCCATGATCTTCATTACCTCCACCATAGTTTGGTCTCAGGTCAAACAACAGAGAGGAAACACAGCCTCGCCCGTCAATAGAAAATTGGATTAAAGGTTTACTGAGCATGGTTCTGCCCATCAGAACAAGACCCAGTTTCCCCCACAGTCAGTCTCTCCCATCAGGAAGCGTCCATAAGCCTCTTATCCTTATCCCTCAGAGGGCAGACAGAGTGAAAATCACAATCACAGAAAACTAATCAAATTGATCACATGGACCACAGCTTTGTATAACTCAATGAAACTATGAGCCATGCCCTGTAGGACCTCCCAAGAAGGATGGGTCATGGTGGAGAGTTCTGACAAAACATGCTCCACTGGAGAAGGGAATGGCAAATCACTTCAGTATTCTTGCCTTGAGAACCCCATGAAGAGTATGAAATGGCAAAAATATATGACACTGAAAGATGAACTCCCCAGTTTGGTAGATGCCCAATAAGCTACTGGAGAAGAGTGGAGAAATAACTCCAGAAAGAATGAAGAGATGGAGTCAAAGCAAATATAACATCCAGGTGTGGATGTGGCCAGTGATAGAAGTAAAATCCAATGCTATAAAGAACAATATTGCATAGGAACCTGGAATGTTAGGTCCATGAATCAAGGCAAATTGGAAGTGGTCAAACAGGAGATGGCATTTTAGGAATCAATGAACTAAAAGGGACTGGAATGGACGAATTTAACTCAGATGGTCATTATATATACTTCTATGTGCAAGAATCCCTTAGAGGAAATGGAGTAGCCCTCATAGTCAACAAAAGAGTCTGAAATGCAGTTCTTGGGTACAATCTCAAAAACTACAGAATGATCTCTGTTCATTTCCAAGGCAAACCATCCAAAGAAGACATACAGATAGTCAACAAACACATGAAAAAATTCTCAATATCAGTAATTAATAGTGAAATGCAAATCAAAACCATAATGAGGTATCACCTTGTTGCTGGCAAAAATCTTAGCTTTCTCTATCCACCAAAGTTGAATAAAAAATACACAGAGTTTGGAGAAAATAGGGAGGTGACTTTAATTCTCATGCCCCAAGAACTGTGCCTTGAGGCATGTGTCTCATGCCTCAAGAACCTGGTGGTTCAGATGGTAGAGTCTGCCTGCTATGTGACAGATACAGGTTTGATCCCTAGGTCAGAAAGATACCCTGGAGAAGGGAATGGCAAGCCATTACAGTATTCTTGCCTGAAGAATTCCATAGACAGAGAACTTGGCAGGCTACAGTCCATGGGGTCACATAGAGTTAGACACGACTGAGTGACTAACACTTTCACTTTCAAGAACTGTGCCCCATCTCCATGAGGAGTCTAGGGGATTATATAAGATGAGTACTCACAGTCAGGAGTCATTGATGAGGGACAAGGGTGTTAGGATCTTGATTTCTTCCTCCTGTATTGTTTCAAAGTCAGTCATAGACTGGGAAAACAGGTTTGAAGTGTAGCTCCTGAAGAGTTAGGGGGCAGAAAAGCAAACTTAGTTACAGATATGCAGAGTTAGGAGCAGTTAAAGTAAACAAACTAGGAATATTCAGCCCTGCTCACTTTTCTTTTTATGTTCTTTATTCTCAGGAAAGGGAAAGAAAAAAAAATTCCTCTTTTTTTTTTTTTTTTCTTTTCACTGCAATAAATTCCGTCTGTCAGTTTAACTCCTCCATGTCAGTGGAGGAAGGGAAATAGGTGTCATTCTCTTCTGTTTGAGGTCAAAATTTTAGTTTTGCTGTTTGACAATCACCAGCTGTTCATCCCAGGGGCCTATCTATCTCCTACTTCAAATTTTCCTTGAGAGATGTGAAGGCCAAGAAATCTTTATTGGGGTGGTGAGGGATGGACGGTCAGTCTTCTTTAACTTCTTCAACGCTGACACGGGACTCATAGACCCTACCTAGTTGGAGTCACAGAGCTCTCACCCTGTTTTATTAAGGGGCCTCAGGATGACTTTTGTGGTTATTCCCACAGGATCTGTTCATGATGTAAATCTGTTCTCATCCGGAGGAGACAAAATTTAACAGGTAGTTTAAAAACAAACAAACAAACAAACAGAGACCATAGATCAGTGAAAGAGTTATTGAAACTAGGAGCCAAAGAAGGAGTAAGAAGCAAGTTATGTTTGATGACACTTTTGATTGTGGTACAGATAGGGTCAGTGCTTGGGTCTTCCTGTCCAAAGGAATGGAGCCATTTGAACTCAGAAGTAGTTGGAGGAATGACAACTTGAAAAATAATGGACAAAATAGAAAAATAAATTAAGCCTGTATCTTAATTTAAACTTAACACTTCAAGGACACTTGTAACCAGGTAGCCAGTGGTTAGGTTTATCTAAGTAGGTCTTAACCTTTAATGTGCCTATCAGTTATTACATATGTGTTGTATTTTTTTGTCAACATATGATCCAGAGCAATTTCATTGTCTCAACGTATAACAATTTCAAGGAGAGAGCTTTAAAAAGTAAAGTCGTAGTCACATGCTCCTAGCAGACTTTGTTTTTATAATGACTGATGGCATCCTAAGTCTGACACAGCTCAGAAAACTCAAGTTCTTAGCAATACAAGAACGCGTCTGAAATCACATCATAGTGTCACCTAGATATTTCCATAGCTACTCTATTTTGACTTTAATTCTAATTTTTCCTTAATAACCAAAGCAGATTCCACTGTCAATGATGTTAGTGCTTCTCTACGTATGAAAAGATACAAAAATCAGGACTCATAAAAACCTCCTCCTGAAAGTTTCTAACTATCTGAAGAGCTCTTCTGCCAGTTTTTCTAGAGCACAGAGTGCCTCATTCCTAATTTTCACCCTAAATTCCTTTCACTGGGTGTTGAAGGTCAGCAGCTTCAGTGGCCATGATTTAATCTTTATAGAGGCAGGGTGGAAAGTGCCAATTTCCAATTGGCAGAGCCCCTTCTGGGTCATGTGTCTGACTATGGTTTGGGGAAATTACATGACCGTTTTGTCCCAAGGTGCTAGAAATGCTCATTCCTGGGTCCTGTGACAATTTATTTGACAGGCCACTCAGTGTGCTGTCACTGGTCTAGGCCATAAAACAGTACTGAAATTCTCTGGACTAGCTGTACCTACTGGTCTCTTGTGATCCAGGAAAATATTCTATTTTGTTGTTTCTCCCCATAACTAAAGTTACACCATTGCAATCATCAATCTTATACAGAACTGTATTTCTGATCAACTGCTTTAAGTCATTTGCATGTGTGCATGCCAAGCTGCTTCAGTCATGTCCAAGTTTGTGCAACCCCATGGACCGTAACCAGCCAAGCTCCTCTGTCCATGGGATTCTCCATGCAAGAATAATGGAGTGGGTTGCCATGCCCTCCTCCAGGGGATCTTCCTGACCTAGAGATTGAACCCGTGTATCATGTCTCTCCTGCCTTGGCAGGTGGGTTCTTTGCCTCTAGTGCCACTGGGGAAGGCCCGTAAGTCACCTCGTCATCATTATTGCTGTTGGAGGACTGGTTGCACACTGGGTCCAATAAGAGACAATCAGTAGTTCAGTTCAGTTCAGCCACTCAGTCGTGTCCAACTCGTTGCGACCTCATGAATCGCAGCACGCCAGGCCTCCCTGTCCATCACCAACTCCCGGAGTTTACTAAAACTCATGCCCATCAAGTCGGTAATGCCATCCAGCCATCTCATCCTCTGTCATCTCCTTCTCCTCCTGCCCCCAATCCCTCTCAGCATCAGGGTCTTTTCCAATGAGTCAACTCTTTGCATGAGGTGGCCAAAGTACTGGAGTTTCAGCTTCAGCATCAGCCCTTCCAATGAACACCCAGGACTGATCTCCTTTAGGATAGACTGGTTGGATGTCCTTGGAGTCCAAGGGACTTTCAAGAGTCTTCTCCAACACCATAGTTCAAAAGCATCAATTTTTCAGTACTCAGCTTTCTTCACAGTCCAACTCTCACATCCATACATGACCACTGGAAAAACCATAACCTTGACCAGACAGACCTTTGTTGGCAAAGTAATGTCTCTGCTTTTTAATATGCTATCTAGGTTGGTCATAACTTTCCTTCCAAGGAGTAAGCGTCATTTAATTTCAAGGCTGCAATCACCATCTGCAGTGATTTTGGAGCCCAGAAAAATAAAGTCTGACACTGTTTCCCCATCTATTTGTCATGAAGTGATGGGACCAGATGCTAAGATCTTAGTTTTCTGAATGTTGAGCTTTAAGCCAACTTTTTCACTCTCCTCTTTCACTTTCATCAAGAGGCTCTTTAGTTCCTCTTCACTTTCTGCTATCAGAGTGGTATCATCTGCATATCTGAGGTTATCGATATTTCTCCCAGCAATCTTGATTCCAGCCTGTGCTTCTTTCAGCCCAGCATTTCTCATGATGTACTCTGCATATAAGTTAAATAAGCAAGGTGACAATATACAGCCTTGACATACTCCCTTTCCTATTTGGAACCAGTCTGTTACTCCATGTCCAGTTCTAACTGTTGCTTCCTGACCTGCATATAGGTTTCTCAAGAGGCAATAATTTTATAAAATAGGATATAAGTAATGCAGATAACAATGTTGATAAAGTTACAGCTTAACAGGGAGAAAAAAGCATAAACAGTTTGAAAGCAAAGGATAAATTAAGCAATGATTAGTGTGACTAGCTGTAATCCAGTTGCAGTAAGCCATCAAGTCCATAGAAGAGCTAGTTGGAGAAGTTAACTTTTCACAGGATCATATATATAGAAAAATATAATGTTTTATCTCTGTAATAGAAAAGGTTTCCCTGAAAAATAGATTCAAGTGAGTATATTTTCTAAAGTTATAAATCATACTCATCAGTTCATTCAGTCCCACGTAATTGAACTTTGATAACTCTTAAAGGCATGCCCATATTTAGATCAACAAACTTAAACAGTACCAAGTATCAACTTAATATTGAATACTTCCCTGTTCATGTGAACCTGAAAGTCATTTTGATCAGTTTCTTTAAATGTAATGCTATTTCTAAAATTAGATAAAGCTCCTTATAAATTTAATTTTGTTATTACCTTTTAGAAGTAAAGATATCTCATGTAAAATGTTTACACAGACATAAACAGGCAGACTAGATACCTCATTGTTTCATTTAAAACCTTAGTAAAGAACCAAGTATTATGATATAAACTTTCTAGTTTATAAACAATTAGTATACATTAAGGTTTCTTGTTCAGATGATTAAGCTTTACTATCTGAAGTTGAGGGAACTTTATTGAGCCTTTTAGATTTAAAAGTGTCACTTTTCCCCATATGGTTGCTGTTCCTTGAGGCCAGTGTTCATATCCTTATCTAGACATTTGCAAGACAAAGAAAATTGTTTAGTTTTCAATAACTGTCCTGTTACTAAAGTTACTAAAATCAGTGACAAGATTTTTAATCACAGAAATTTACTTTAAAAAGTTCTATGTTCTATAACTTTTATCATGTCTTTAAAAGTTTGTATAAGGTATTTAGCAAAGACTTTTCTTAGTTTATGAACTAAACCCAAGAAAAAACGCTATTTTTAGTAGCCCTTACATGTTACTTCCTAGTTTCACTTATTTTGTATGGCTCAGGCAACTCTATTGGTTTCCCCAGTATGTTTAGTTAATATTTTTCCTAGTGACTGTCTATAAGCCTTCTCTCAGTTCAGTTCAGTTCAGTTCAGTCGCTCAGTCCTGTCTGACTCTGCGACCCCATGGACTGCAGCACGCCAGGCCTCCCTGTCCTTCAACTCCCGGTGCTTACTAAAACTCATGTCCATTGAGTTGGTGATTGTATCCAACTATCTCATCCTCTGTTGTCCCCTTCTCCTCCTGCCTTCAATCTTTCCCAGCATCAGGGTCTTTTCAAATGAGTCAGTTCTTCGCATCAGGTGGCCAAAGTATTGGAGTTTCAACTTCAGCATCAGTCCATCCAATGAATATTCAGGATTGATTTCCTTTAGGATGGACTGGATGGATCTCCTTGCTGTCCCAGGGACTCTCAAGAGTATTCTTCAACATCACACATCAAAACCATCAATTCTTCAGCACTCAGCTTTCTTTAAAGTCCAACTCTCACATCCATACATGATTCCTGGAAAAAAACAGAGCTTTGACTACACGGACCTTTGTCTGCAAAGTAATGTCTCTCCTTTTAATATGCTGTCTTTGTTGGTTATAACTTTTGGAGCAAGCGTCTTTTAATTTCATGGCTGCAGTCACCATCTGCAGTGATTTTGGAGCCCCCCAAAATAAAGTGTGTCACTGTTTCCACTGTTTCCCCATCTATTTCCCATGAAGTGATGGGACCAGATCCATGATCTTAGTTTTCTGAATGTTGAGCTTTAAGCCAACTTTTTCACTCTCCTCTTTCACTTTCATCAAGTGAAGGAGGCTCTTTAGTTCTTCTTCACTTTCTTCCATAAGGGTGGTGTCACCTGCATATCTGAGGTTATTGATATTTCTCCCAGCAATCTTGATTCCAGGTTGTGCTTCATCCAGCCCAGCATTTCTCATGATGTACTCTGCATAGAAGTTAAATAAGCAGGGTAACAGTATACAGCCTTGACATACTCCTTTCCCTATTTGGAACCAGTCTGTTGCTCCATGCTCAGTTCTAACTGTTGCTTCCTGACCTGCATACAGGTTTCTCAAAAGGCAGGTCAGGTGGTCTAGTATTCCCATTTTGCTAAGAATTTTCCACAGTTTGTTGTGATCCACACAGTCAAAGGCTTTGGCATGGTCAATAAAGCAGAAACAGATGTTTTTTTCTGGAACTCTCTCGCTTTTTTGACGATCCAACGGATGTTGGCAATTTGATCTCTGGTTCCTCTGCCTTTTCTAAATCCAACTTGAATATGTGGAAATCCATCATTCACGTTCTGTTGAAGCCTGGCTTGGAGAATTTTGAGCATTACTTTGCTAGTGTGTGAGATGAGTGCAATTGAAAGGTAGTTTGAACCTTGTCTACCCCAAAATATTTTCAGACCAGAAAGACCTCACCAAGTCTGACAAACCGGTAGGCAAACCAGGTTGTCAAATGGAAATTAAGAAGCATCACTACAAACAAAGCTAGGGGAGGTGATAGAATTCCAGCTGAGCTATTTCAAATCTTAAAAGATGATGCTGTTAAAGTGCTGCACTCAACATGCCAGTATTAGGTAGTTAGAATAGGACAAAGGAGTCCAGAATGGCAGTGGCTAAAAGACAAGGAAGGGAAAAGCTTGCAAAAGGAGAACAAATGAAGGTCTGAGGACCCAAGTGAGGACCTCAGGTAGAACAAACAGCACTCCTGGCTAGCCCCATTTATGTAGGACAGACCCAGGGCAAGGGGAAAAAGCATATAGAAACAGGAATCAACAGGCCAAGGGTCTCTCTCCCATTTGTGTGTGCATGTTCTCTCTCTCTCTTTTTCTCTCTCTCTCTTCTCTTGCATCTTTTGGGTCGACATGCCCTCATGCTTCAAAGAGATATTTTAATTTATTTTCTAAATATAGTTGAGCTATAACACGGAGCTGTAACACTGATCTGTCCAAGAGCTATAACACTGTCTGAGACCTGAGAGCTGTAGCATGGTCTGTCCGAGAAGTGAGACATGTTCTGTCTGAGGGCTTTAACGTCCATTGCTTCAAATTTTTGTTGTGACAAGATAGAACCAAGGAAATTACACAGTCCCATGATAGCAGCAAATTTGGAAAACTCAGCAGTGGCAGGGGGACTGGAAAAGATCAGTGTTCATTTCAATTCCAAAGAAAGGCAATGCCAAAGAATGTTCAAACTACTGCACAGTTGCACTCATTTCACATGCTAGCAAGGTAATGCTCAAAATCCTTCAAGCTAGGCTTCAACAGTTTATGAACTGAGAACTTCTAGATTTACAGACTGGATTTAGAAAAGTCAGAGGAACGAGAGATCAAATAGCTGACATCCATTGGATGATAGAAGAGGGAAGAGAATTCTAGAAAACTTCTACTTCTGCTTCATTGTCAATGAAAGCCTTTGACTGTGTGGATCACAACAAATTGTGGAAAATTCTTAAAGACATAGGAATACCAGAACACCTTACCTTCCTCATGAGAAATCGCTATGCAAGTCAAGAAGCAATAGTTAGAACAGGACATGCTTCCAAATTGGAAAAGGAGTACAAAAAAAAAAAAAAAATGTTTAGAGCAATCAACTCAGTTTTCTGTGCAGAGGTTCCATAGCTACTGCATATCCTGCATACCTCTGACTCTCCCTCACAAAACTACTGCCATCAGTAAACAGGTCCCAATCAGCCTTGCTTAGAGGCTTATCTGACAAATCCAGTCAACTAGGTAAACAGGGCTGGTGGCTCAGATGGTAAAGAATCTGCCTGCAATGCAGGAGATTCTGGTTCAATCCCTGAGTGGGGAAGATCCCTTGGAGAAGAGAATATCTACCCACTCCAGTATTCTTGCCTGGAGAATCCCATGGACAGAGGAGCCTGGTAGGCTACAATCCATGGGGCTGCAAAGAGTCAGACAGAAATGAGAACTGACACATTTATGAGGGTAAACTGTCTCCAAAAACTCCAGGTAGTCATAGAGGATCTCCATCTCAGGGAGTGAGAGAATCATGGTAGGACTATTTAATGGCTTGTTCACTCAAATGGTGACATTAGGATCATCAAGGAGGATTGCATGATATTTTCCCATTGAAGGTGTCTTTGGTCCTAGAAGAGAAAAAAACGGTCTCAAAGACCCTTGCTGAATCATCTGACTTCGGAGAAAACAAAACTAAACTTTAGGTCCCTCCCTGATGCTCCAGGCCGGTTGTATCTATCTGGGACTTATCACCCCCTGTCCAGAAACTTTCCACCCCCTACATCTGCCCAGAAGACTAATCACCCTCTGCCCAACTACAAATGCCATCTCAACTAAAGAATACCCAAAGATCCTGCCTGATTAACGTTTCCCTTATTGCTTTCACAAACCTCCCTATAAATATGGAGCCTCCCTGATCCCTCTTGGCCTCAGCCTGGTCCTTAGGCCGACTGTCGCCCCTCCTTGCCTGAATAAAGGTAACCTACTTCCATTGAGGTCATCTCTCCTTTTTTTTCTGCCTCTGCCCAAACTATACCTTATACCCATCCTCCCTAATGTCAACCAGTATCCACACTTTTTTTTTTTCCAGAAGGACTAGGACTAGAACTTCATGTGGGACCTACCCTGTGGTTGGTTGACCTTAAGTGAACTTTTCTGTTTCTTTTAGCAGTTCATAAATGCCAGTTACTTCTCTCAAGCACAGGGAGAGGGGGCAGCCAGCAGCTGTGATGTCCAGCTCTTTTGAAAGTTAATGTACTGGTCTGGGAATGTCTCCGATGGCCAGGGTCAACCCCTGTCTCTCATGCACATATAGTTTGAATTCTTTCTGGAGATCAGACAGGCCTAGGGCTGTTTCCAAGCCGAACTCCCTCTGCTTGCCCCATGACAGGCCAATGAATCCAAGAGACGGGATTGAGGAAAGGAAGAGACTTTAATCAGAGAGGTAGCTGACTGAGCTAGTGCCTCAAAATACACACCTTGTCAGGGCCTGGTTGCCAGGTTATTTTAAGAGTCAGAGATGCCCCGAATGGATAAGGAAGCTGTGGTACATATACACCATGGAATATTACTCAGCCATTAAAAAGAATTCATTTGAATCAGTTCTAATGAGATGGATGAAGCTGGAGCCCATTATACAGAGTGAAGTAAGCCAGAAAGATAAACACCAGTACAGTATACTAACACATATATATGGAATTTAGAAAGATGGTAACGATAACCCTATATGCAAAACAGAAAAAGAGACACAGATGTACAGAACAGAATTTTGGACTCTGTGGGAGAAGGCGAGAGTGGAATGTTTCGAGGAACAGCATTGAAACATATATATTATCTAGGGTGAAACAGATCACCAGCTCAGGTTGGATGCATGAGACAAGTGCTCAGGCCTGGTGCACTGGGAAGACCCAGAGGGATCGGGTGGAGAGGGAGGTGGGAGGGGGGATCGGGATGGGGAATACATGTAAATTCATGGCTGATTCATGTCAGTGTATGACAAAAACCACTACAATATTGTAAAGTAATTAGCCTCCAACTAATAAAAATAAATGGGAAAAAAAAAAAAAAGAGTCAGAGATGGCAGAGGTGAGAAAACAAAGTAAAAAGGCTGTTCAATCCTTGCAAATGTCCCCTAGAATGGCAAGCCTCAGGCAAGGGATGTGTTAGTTTCATTTCCTTAAAATCCCTGACAGGTGGACTGCTCAGGTTAACTCCCGAAAGCAGGCCATTATGAATGTTTATAATAACAACAACAACAGCAACAAATGGTTAAAATCACAGAAGAAGATCCAGTGTAAATTTAAAATTAACGCTTTCTGATTATAGGGCCAGTGAAGTCATGAGTTTAAGTTTCAGAGTCTCCTAAGACTTTCGACAGTTGCCCGTCAAAAACAAAGCCTCAGAATCTGGACCTTTTGAAGCATTTTGCAATTAGCTCAAAGTTTGGTATCCGAATGTGACAAAATCCCACCATTCCTAGGAAAGCCCTGGAGTTGTCAGCTGCTTTTTGGTCTGTGCGCTAGATTCAGTAATTTCCTAGTCTCTCTAATTTTAACAGAATCCATCATTTGGCCACCAACAGAGTATAAAGAGGCCTCTTATAGGCCCAACAGGAACAAACACACAATAGAACAACTTACAAAGATCAGATAGAACATTTACATCTCAAAAACAAATATAAATGTAAGTTCTCCCTTAGGTGGTCTTTGTTGAAAGTTACCAAGTCAGCATTTTTTTTAAACCACCTTAACTATGTAGGCAATTAAAAAAGAGCTGGGGGGGGGGCGGTTATGTGTGTGTGATCATCTTTAATTTCCATTTAAGTAAATACTTGTCTTAATTATAAATAGATCAGTCACTTAGAATTTTCCCTAGGGGACTCTGAGATGGAACTTCAGAGGAAGCGCTTCCCATTCTAGCTGGAGCAGTTCCTATCCGATGTCTGAATGCACAAGCCAAAGTAATCAAACCAACCAGGCTAGCAGGAAGTCACCAAAAACAAAGTAAATGGCAAAGAGATGCCTAGAAATCCAAAAATCAAGTGTCAAGACCGCTCAAGTCTCATTAAGACTGCAATGCCTCTCCAAAGTGGGGCCTTAGAAACAGGGGCCCCTTCCATAAGGAGAAACCCCCTATGCCTCAGCACGGAGTTCCACAGTTGAGTCAGCAGGTCAGTTTGATAGGGGTATGGCCCTAATGTAGGCATACTGAGAGAAATTTCTTAACCCTCTTCTCTCCTAAAGGAGGTTGGCATGGGGAGAGATCCTGAGCTTTCAATTGAGCCAAGGGTCCGTGTGGGGCTGCCTGTCCATGATCAGATCCCAAACAAACCCGCCAAATTTTTGTTGGCCAAAATCTTGGCTTTCTCTGCCCACCAAAACTGAATAAAAAATACAGAGACAAAATTTGGAGGAAAGAAAAAGGTGGTTTTAATTCTTAGCCAGTGGAGAGGGGAACACAGTAGGTTCATGCCCCAAGAATTGTGCCCGCCCCATGAGGGGTCTAAGGGCTTATATAAGATGAGAGCTAGCAGTAGACCACCTTACCTGCCTCCTGCAAATCTGTATGCAGGTCAAAAAGCAACAGTTAGAACCGGACATGGAGCAACGGACTGATTCAAAATTGGGAAAGGAGTACATCAAGGCTGTATTTTGTCACCATGCTTATTTAAGTTGTATGCAGAGTACATCATGTGAAATGCCAGGCTGGATGAATCACACGCTGGAATCAAGATTGCCGAGAGAAATATCAATAACCTCAGATGTGCAGATGACACCACCCTTATGGCAGAAAACTAAGAGGAACTAAACAGTCTCTTGATGAAGGTGAAAGAGGAGAGTTGAAAAGGTGGCTTAAAATGGAACATTCAAAAAACTAAGATCATGGCATCTGGTCCCATCATTCCATGGCACATAGATGGGGAAACAATGGAAACAGTTTCAGACTATTTTCTTGGTCTCCAAAATCACTGCACATGGTAACTGCAGCCATGAAATTAAAAGACACTTGCTCCTTGGAAGAAAAGTTGTGACCAATCTAAATAGCATATTAAAAAGTAGAGACATTATTTTGCTGACAAAGCTCCATCTAGTCAAGGCTATGGTTTTTCCAGTAGTCTTGTGTAAGAGTTGGACCATAAAGAAGATTCAGTGCTGAAGAATTGATGCTTTTGAACTGTGGTGTTGAAGAAGATTCTTGAGAGTTCCTTGGACTGCAAGGAGATCAAATCAATCAGTTCTAAAGGAAATCAATCCTGATTATTCATTTGAAATACTGATACAGAAGTTGAAGCTCCAATACTTTGGCCACCTGATGAAAAGAGCTGACTCATTAGAAAAGACACTGATGCTGGGAAAGACTGAAGGCAGGAGGAGAAGGGGATGACAGAGAATGAGATGGTTGGACAGCATCTCCAACTCAATGCACATGAGTTTCAACAAACTCGGGGAGATGGTGAAGGACAGGGAAGCCTGGCATGCTGCAGTCCACGGGGTTACAAAGAGTCAGACAGGACTGGGTGACTGAATAACAAAGCAGTCAGGAATCGGTGATGAAGAACAAAGGTGTTAGGATCTCGATTTCTTCCTTTTGCATTGGTTCAAAGACAGTCATAGGTTGGTATCAGAATCCAGTAATTGAGTCTGGCAGTTCCGTGGCTTTGTGGCCTTCTTTCTGAAATGTAACTACAAGGGGAATGGTGTTGTATGGATAAATGCCAGATACAGGGTGTTTTTAGCATAGAGTTAATGGAAAGTAAATGAAAGTATAGCTCCTGCAGAGTTGGGGGCAGAAAAGCAAGTTTAGTTAATGACGTGCAGAGTTAGGAGCAGTTAAAGTAATAAATCTAGGAACGTTCAGGCTTGCTCACTCTTCTCTTTATCTTCTTTGTTCTCAGGAAAGGGAAAGAAAAAGAAAAGCTCATGCCTCTTTTTCTTTCTTTTTTTCTCTTTTTCACTGCAACAACCTCACACTGCTCAGAATGGTAATCATCAAAATGTCTATAAATAATAAATGCTGGAGAGGGCATGGAAAAAAGTAACCTTCACATACTTTTGGTGGGAATGCAATTTGGTATAGCCACTATGGAAAACAATATGGAGGTTCCTTAAAAAAAAAATAGAGCTACCATATGATCTAGAAATCCCACTGCTGGGCATATACCCTGAGAAAACCATAGATTGAAAAGATAATATGCACTTCAATGTTCATAGCAGCATAATACACATATATAGAACATTCTACTCTAGCAGCAGAAATCACAGTTTTCTCAACTTCATGTGGAAGATTGTCCAGGATAAATACAATTTTAGGCCACAAAACAAGTCTTAACAAATATTAAAAGATTACAATCATTCCAAGTATCTTTTTCAACCATAAGATTATGAAATTAGAATTCAGTAATGGAAGAAACATTGGAAGATTTTTAAATATGTAGAAATTAAACAACATACTCCTTAAAAACCAATGGGTCAAAGAAGAAATCAGAAGGGAATCAAAAAATTTCTTAAGATTAGTGATAATGAGAACACAACAAACCAAAAATTATAGAATGAAAAAAGCAAAAACAAAATTTTAAGAAGGAAATTTATATTAATAAATGTTCACATTAAAAAAGAAAAATTTCAAATAAGCAATCTAACTATACACCTCAAGAAAGAAGAAAAAGAAAAAACTGACCAAAGTTAGCAGAAGGAAGGGAATAATGATTAGAGAAGAAATAAATGAAATAGAGAATAGAAAATCAATGTAAAAAGTCAATGAAACCAAGAGGTAGTTTTTGATAAGATTAAAAAAAAATACTTTTATAGAACTTTATCTAGACTAGCAAATGAAAAAGAAGACAAATAAATTAAAAATGATAAAAGAGACTAGCCTCAAAAATTACACATCAGTAAATTGGATAAGCAAAAAGAAATGGATAAGTTCCTAGATATATGCAATCTAACAACAATAAATCATGACAAAATAGAAAATGTGAACATATCAACAATGAATAAGGAGACTGAACCTGTAATATGACTTCCACCAAAAGAAAATCCCAGGACCAGATGACTTTATTTGTGAGTTCTACTATACATTTGAAATATGAATACCAATTTTTCTCAAAGTCTTCCAAAAAATTTAAGAGGTGTGAACACTTTCAAACTCATTTAACAAGGCCAGAATTATTCTGATACTGACACCAGACTATGACACTACAAGAAAAGGGAAATTATAGGTTAATATTCATGATAAACATAGATGCAAAATCCTCAATAAAATACTATCAAATCAAACACAATAGGATTAAAATATTCATTCAGTATGATCAAGTGGAATATAGTCCTGAGATGGGAGGACCATTCAACATGTGCAAATCAGCAAATGTGATACAGAGCAATAATAGAATGAACGATAAAAATACACAATCATCTCAGTGGATGCAGAAAAAGCATTTAAAAAAACTGAGAAACTTTCATAATAAAAATACTCTGAAAAATAGGTATAGAAAGAAGTCATTTCGACAAAATAATATATATAACAATCCCACAATTAACATAGTACTCAATGGTGAAAAATTGAAAAAAAAGTTTCTCTAACATCAAACACAAGACAAGTATGCCCATTCTCAGCACTTTAATCTAGCATAGTTTTAGAGTCTTAGCTAAAGCAATTGGGGGAAATTAAATAAATCTAAAGACAAAATAAAGAAATGAAATCATTCTTATTTGCAGATGATATGATACTATATGTAGAAATTCCTACAAAATCCACAGAACAAACTGTCTCAACTCATAAATGGCATCGGTAAACTTGCCGGGTATAAAATCAATGTTCAAAATTCACTTGTACTTCTATACACCAAAAGCAAATTATCTGAAAATAAAGTTAAATGTATGGAAAACCTCTTCACCTTGCTCTCAATTTTGTTGTAAACCTAAAACTGCTCCAAAAAATAATTGTTTTACAAAACATATTTACACACACACACAATTAATCTGGGGTGTTACAAGTGAGGATAAACGTTTACCTTTGAAGAGGAAAGTGGGAGCCATAATCAGGGATTTTGGAAATCGCAACAAACTGTGGAAAATTCTTGAAGAGATGGGAAACCAGATCACCTGTGTCCTGAGAAACCTGCATGCAGGTGAAGAAGAAGCAGTTAGAATCGAACATAGAAAAACAGACTGGTGCAAAACTGGGAAAGAAGTACGTCAAGGCTATATATTGTCACCATGCTTATTTAACTTATATGCAGAGTACATCATGTGAAATACTGGGCTGAATGAAGCTCAAGCTGAAATCAAGATTGCTGGGAGGTATATCAATAACCTCAAATATGCAGATGATACCACCCTTATGGCAGAAAGTGAGGTGGAACTAAAGAACCTCTTGATGAAAGTGAAAGAGGAGAGTGAAAACGTTGGCTTAAAGCTCAACATTCAGAAAACTAAGATCATGGCATCCGGTCCCATCACTTCATTGCAAGTAGATGGGGAAACAGTGGAAACAGAGACTGACTTTATTTGGGGGGGCTCCAAAATCACTGCAGATGATGATGGCAGCCATGAAATTAAAAGACATTTACTCCTTGGAAGGAAAGTCATGACCAACTTAGACAGCGTATTAAAAAACAGAGACATTACTTTGTCAACAAAGGTCCGTCTAGTCAAGGATATGGTTCTTCATTGTTTGGTAAATGATGTTTTTTCCTGGTCCTCCAAGAAAAACAATTATCTGATAGTTTTTCTAACCTTACCTAATATATCTACTCTAACATGATAAATTCTCTAAGCCTTTTGATCTATTATTTCATGTTCTTTCATGGCCCTTTTGTCATTTCTGCTTTACTTATTAAGGCTGTATGAAGCACAAGTTGAAATCAAGACTGCTGGGAGAAATATCAATAAACTCAGGTATGCAGGTGACAGAACTCTCATGGCAGAAAACAAGAGGAATTAAAGAGTCTCTTGAGGAAGGTGAAAGAAGAGAGTTAAAAAGCTGGCTTAAAACTCAACATTCAAACCTAAGATCATGGCATCTAGTCTCACCACTTCATGGCAGAGAGATGGAGAAAACAATGGAAACAGTGACAAACTTTATTTTCTTGGGCTCTAAAATCACTGCAGACTGTGACTGCAGCCAGGAAATGAAAAGATTCTTGCTCCATGAAAGAAAAGCTAT
>NC_057419.1:87523975-87534680 GCF_019320065.1 Cervus canadensis
CCTCTTTCACCTTCATCAAGAGGCTCTTTATTTCCTCTTCACTTTCTCCCATAAGAGTGGTGTCATCTGCACACCTGAGGTAATCGATATTTTTCACTGCAATCTTGATTCCACCTGTGCTTCATCCAGCCTAGCATTTCACATGATGCACTCTGCTTATAAGTTAAATAAGCAGGGTGACAATATACAGCCTTGATGTACTCCTTTCCCAACTTTGAGCCTGTCCGTTGTTCCATATCTGATTCTAACTTGTTGCTTCTTGACCTGTATACAGGTTTCTCATGAGGCATATAAGGTGGTCTGTTATTTCCACCTCTTAAAGAATGTTCCACAGTTTGTTATGATCCACACAGTCAAAGGTTTTAGCATAGTCAACAGAGCTGAAGTAGATATTTTTCTGGAATTCTCTTGTTTTTTTATGATCCAACGGACGTTGGCAGTTTGATCTCTGGTTCCTCTGCCTTTTCCTAAATCCAGCTTGAACATCTGGAAGTTCTCGGTTCATATGCTGTTGAAGCCTAGCTTGGAGAATTATGAGCATTACTTTGCTAGCACGTGAGATGAGTGCACCTGTGTGGTAGTTTGAACTTTCTTTGGCCTTGCCTTTCTTTGGGTTTGAAATGAAACTGACCTTTTCCAGTCCTGTGGCCACTGCTGAGTTTTCCATATTTGCTGGCATATTGAGTGCAGCACTTTCTCAGCATCATCTTTTAGGATTTGAAATAGCTCAGCTGGAATTCCATCACCTCCACTAGCTTTGATCATAGTGATTCTTTTTAAGTCCCACTTGACTTCGCATTCTAGGATGTCTGGCTTTAAGTGAGTGATCACACCATCGTGATTATCTGGGTCGTGAAGATCTTTTTTGTATAGTTTTTCTGTGTATTCTTGCCACTTCTTCTTAATATCTTCTGCTTCTGTTAGTTCCATAATATTTTTGTCCTTTATTGTGCCCATCTTTGTATGAAATGTTCCCTTGGTATCTCTAATTTTCTTCAAGGGATCTCTAGACTTTCCCATTCTATTGTTTTCCTCTATTTCTTTTCACTGATCCCTTAGGAAGGCTTTCTTCTCTCTCCTTGTTACTCTTTGGAGCTCTTCACTCAACAGGGTATATCTTCCTTTTTCTGCTTTGTCTTTAGCTTCTCTTCTTTTCTCAGCTATTTGTCATGCCTCCTCAGACAACCATTCTGCTTTTTGCATTTCTTTTCCTTGAGGATGGTCTTTATCACCACCTCCTGCACAGTGTTAGGAACCTCTGCCCATAGTCCTTCAAGTACTCTGTCTATCAGATCTAATTCCTTGAATCTATATGTCATTTCCACTGTTTAATTGTAAGGAATTTGATTTAGGTCATACCTGAATGGTCCAGTGGTTTTCCCTACCTTTTTTTCACTTTAAGTCTGAATTTGGCAATAAGGAGTTCATGGTCTGAGCCACAGGCAGCTCCCAGTCTTGCTTTTGCTGACTGTATAGAGCTTTTCCATCTTCAGCTGCAAATATAATCATTTTGATTTTTATATTAACCATCTGGTGATGTTCATGTGTAGAGTTGTCTTGTGTTGTTGGAAGAGGGTGTCTGCTATGACCAGAGCGTTCTCTTGACAAAACTCTGTTAGCCTTTGCCCTGTTTCATTTTGTACTCTAAGCCTAATCTTGTCCATTACTCTGGGTATCTCTTGACTTCCTGCTTTGCATTCCAGACCCCTATGATGAAAAGGAAATCTTTTTTTGGTGTTAGTTCTAGAAGTTCTTGTAGGTATTCATACAACCTTTCAACTTCAGCTTCTTCAGTATTAGTGGTCGGGGCATAGACTTGGATTACTGTGATATTGAATAGTTTGCCTTGAAAATGAACAGAGATTATTCTGTCATTTATGAGACTGCATCCAAGTACTGCATTTCAGACTCTTTCATTGACTATGAGGGTTACTTCATTTCTTCTAAAGGAGTCTTGCCCACAGTAGTAGATATAATGGTCATCTGAATTAAATTCTCCCATTCTGGTCCATTTTAGCTCACTGATTCCTAAAATGTTGATGTTCACTCTTGCCATCTCTTTTTTGACCACTTCCCAATTTACCTTGATTCATGGACCTAACATTCCAGGTTCCTATGCAGTATTTTTCTTACATCATCAGTCTTTACTTTCACCACCAGTCTCATCCACACCTGGGCATTGTTTTTGCTTTGGCTCAGCCTCTTCATTCTTTCTGGAGGTATTTCTGCACTCTTCTCCAGTAGCATATTGGACATATACTGACCTGGGGAGTTCATCTTTCAGTGTCATATCTTTCTACCTTTTCATATTGTTCATGGAGTTCTCAAGGCAAGAGTTCTGTAATGGTTTGCCATTCCTTTCTCTGGTGGACCATGTTTTGTCAGAACTCTTCACCATGACTGGTCCATCTTGGGTGGCCCTACAGAGCATGGCTCATAGTTTCATTGAGTTAGACAAGGCTGTGATCCATGTGATCACTTTGGTTAGTTTTCTGTGATTGTGGTATTCATTCTGTCTGCCCTCTGATGGATAAGGATAAGAGACTTGTGGGAGCTTCCTGATGAGAGGAACTGGCTGTGGGGGAATCTGGTCTTGCTCTGATGCGCGGGGCCTTTAATCCAATTTTCTGTTGATGGGTGGGGCTGTGTTCCCTCCCTGTGGTTTGGACTGAGGCCAAACTATGGAGGGGTAATGGTGGTAATGGTAATGGCAAGCTCCTTCAAAAGAACATATGTCAGCATGCCATGATTCCTAGGACTGTTGTATTCAGTGCCCCTGACCCCGAGGCAGGCCAATGTCAACCCATGCCTCTGCTGGAGACTCCTGGACACTCATAGGCAAGTCTAGCTGTCAAGTATCTGTCTATCTATCTATCTGTATGTATGTATGTTTCTATCTATTGATCTGTATGTATGTAAGTATCTATATATATATACACAATCGCAGGTGAACTTGCAGGTGAAGAAAGCAGATGAATTCTTTAAAGTGTACTTTAAAGATTTGTTAGATATAATTTAAAAAGAGTATGCTATGCTACAACAGAGACATGAGAGTTGAAATTTGTCTTTCATTACCTGAGTGTTTTCTTATTTTGAACAATTATCACCTTTGGGCAAGAGTATTCAAACTGGCTTCTCTGAATTCAATCTCTCTTAATACAATTAATTTTTCATGGTGCTATATTCTGCCTAAATCATGACCATGTTTATTATTATTATTATTATTTGAAAACCTTCTTATATCCCTCACAATGTCATAGCATTTACCTTCAAGATTCACTATAGACCAGTCTTCCTACCCACTTCCTCCAATGCAACAGAGGAGAACTCCCGTAACTACTTTATTTGTGTCATATTTACTGAGGTACACTTTATAAAAATGAAAAGTTACCCTTTTTACTGCACAATTTCATGCCTTTTCATAAAAGTTATGTACTCATTACTGTAATCAAGTTAAAGAACAGTTTCATCACACTGAAAACGTCTTTCATATCACTTTGTACTCAGCTTCTTCTTCCACCCTCAGCCTCTGAAAACTAACTGATGTGTTTTGTGTACCTATAGTTTTGCCTTTTTCAGAAAATCATAGAAATTTAATAATCTTCGGATAGCTGCTTTTTGTATTCCATACAAAAATTTTAGCTATAATCAGTGGGAGAGATAGGCTGATAGGCTTTCTCCATATTGGCTGTATTTTTTCTGCATTCATTGGAATCATAAATATTTTATTTAGTCTTTGATGTGATAAGATGTTAATTGATTTTCAAATGTTGAAACAAGCCTTTCATTCAGAGGTAAACCTCATTTGGTCATGTTATATTATATTTTACTAGATTCAGTTTGCCAGTTTTTGTTGAGAATTTTTATAACTATATTCCTGAGAAATATTGACCAGTATTTATTTTTATGTCTACTATAATTCTTTTATTTTGAAATCAGGATATTGCTGCCTTCAGAAATGAGTTGGGAAGTATCTTCATTTTTCTTTTTTCTGGAGCTGTTTGTACAGAATTGATATTATTTCTTTTATAAGTATTTGATAGAATTTATCAGTGAGGCCATCTGGACTTGGAGTTTTCTTTATGGGTGGGTTATTTAAAATTCAAATTCAACTTTTAGCTAAATGTAGAAATATTCATGCTATTTATTTCTTCTTGAATTATCATTGGGCATTTGTGTCTTCCAAAGAATATTTCCATTTATCTAAGTTATTGAATTTGTAGGCACAAAGTTTCTCATAATATTCTCTTACTGTTCTCTTAGAATTTCTAGAATCTGTAGCTATGCCTCCCCTTTATTTTTGATATTGGTAAATTGTTTCTTCTTTATTTATTGATAATTTTGGCCAGAAGTTAAATGATTTTTTTTGGTGTTTTCAAAGAAGCATCTTCTGAATTCATTGAGTTTTTCTATTTATTTATTTATTTATTTCATTTTCAATTTCATTTATTTCTATTCCTTATCATTCTTTCCATCTGTTTCCTTTGGGTTTAATTTTCTATTCAACTTCTAGTTTCTTGAGGTGGAAGCTTAGGTTTTATTCTGAGATTTCTCATTTTCTATCATAAGCACTGATTTTATTAAAAAAAAAAAAAACTTGACTGAGTTCTAATTGATATACAAAACTTGCACATATTTAATGTGTAGAATTGGATGGCTGTTGACATCTTCAAACACCAATGATACCAGCCACCCATCACAATCAAAGTGATATGCTTATCCAACATCTCCCAAAACTTTTGTGGCCCTTTTTTGTTTGTTTTTGTGTGTGTATGTGAAGGAACGCATAACACAAAATCTCTCCTCTCAACAAATTTTAAAGTGTACAATACTATATTTTAAGTATAAGTACTATGTTGTATAGTAGATCTCTAGAAGTTATTCATCTAGAATAACTGAAAATGTATACCCATTGAAAGCAACTCCCTGTTTCTCTGACCCTTCAGCTCCTAGCAACCACTTCTGAGTTTGACTGTTTTAAATACCTCATATAATAAGACTCAGTTCTATTTGCCTTTTCATTATTGTCTTATTTCTCACAGCATAGTATATTCCAGGTTCATTCATATTGTCAGAAACCACAGGGTTTCTTTCTTTTTTAAGACTAAATAATATTTCAATGCATTTATTATACATGACATCTTTTTTATTAATACTTTGTTTCTACTGTACTGTAATGTATATAAATATAAAACTGAATAAATCATAATATGTTGACTGATGAATTATCACAAAGGAGATAAAACTTGTGTAAAAATAAAACGTTCGTCTGCTATTGTTCAGTCACTCAGTCATGTCTGACTCTGTGACCACATGGACTGCAGCATGCTAGGTTTCCCTGTCCTTCGCAATCTCCCAGAGTTTGCTCAAACTACATATCCATTGAGTCATTGAAGCCATCAAACCATCTTGTCCTCTGTTTTCCGCTTCTCCTCCTGCCTTCAATCTTTCTCAGGATCAAGGTTATTTCCCATTAGTCAGCTCTTTGCACCAGATAGCCAAAGTATTGGAGCTTCAACTTCAACATCAGTCCTCCCAATGAATATTCAGAGTTTATTTTCTTTAGGATTGACTGATTTGATCTCCTTGCAGTCCAAGGGACTCTCAAAAGTCTTCTCTAGCACCACAGTTCAAAAGCAACAGTTCTTTGGCACTCAGCCTTCTTTATGGTCCAACTCTCACATCTGTACATGACTACCGGAAAAGAACAGCTTTGACTACACGGACCTTTGTCAGCAAAGTAATGTCTCTGCTTTTTAATATACTGTCTAGGTTTGTCATAGCTTTTCTTTCATGGAGCAAGAATCTTTTCATTTCCTGGCTGCAGTCACAGTCTGCAGTGATTTTAGAGCCCAAGAAAATAAAGTTTGTCACTGTTTCCATTGTTTTCTCCATCTCTCTGCCATGAAGTGGTGAGACTAGATGCCATGATCTTAGGTTTGAATGTTGAGTTTTAAGCCAGCTTTTTAACTCTCTTCTTTCACCTTCCTCAAGAGACTCTTTAATTCCTCTTGTTTTCTGCCATGAGAGTTCTGTCACCTGCATACCTGAGTTTATTGATATTTCTCCCAGCAGTCTTGATTTCAACTTGTGCTTCATACAGCCTTAATAAGTAAAGCAGAAATGACAAAAGGGCCATGAAAGAACATGAAATAATAGATCAAAAGGCTTAGAGAATTTATCATGTTAGAGTAGATATATTAGGTAAGGTTAGAAAAACTATCAGATAATTGTTTTTCTTGGAGGACCAGGAAAAAACATCATTTACCAAACAATGAAGAACCATATCCTTGACTAGACGGACCTTTGTTGACAAAGTAATGTCTCTGTTTTTTAATACGCTGTCTAAGTTGGTCATGACTTTCCTTCCAAGGAGTAAATGTCTTTTAATTTCATGGCTGCCATCATCATCTGCAGTGATTTTGGAGCCCCCCCAAATAAAGTCAGTCTCTGTTTCCACTGTTTCCCCATCTACTTGCAATGAAGTGATGGGACCGGATGCCATGATCTTAGTTTTCTGAATGTTGAGCTTTAAGCCAACGTTTTCACTCTCCTCTTTCACTTTCATCAAGAGGTTCTTTAGTTCCACCTCACTTTCTGCCATAAGGGTGGTATCATCTGCATATTTGAGGTTATTGATATACCTCCCAGCAATCTTGATTTCAGCTTGAGCTTCATTCAGCCCAGTATTTCACATGATGTACTCTGCATATAAGTTAAATAAGCATGGTGACAATATATAGCCTTGACGTACTTCTTTCCCAGTTTTGCACCAGTCTGTTTTTCTATGTTCGATTCTAACTGCTTCTTCTTCACCTGCATGCAGGTTTCTCAGGACACAGGTGATCTGGTTTCCCATCTCTTCAAGAATTTTCCACAGTTTGTTGCGATTTCCAAAATCCCTGATTATGGCTCCCACTTTCCTCTTCAAAGGTAAACGTTTATCCTCACTTGTAACACCCCAGATTAATTGTGTGTGTGTGTAAATATGTTTTGTAAAACAATTATTTTTTGGAGCAGTTTTAGGTTTACAACAAAATTGAGAGCAAGGTGAAGAGGTTTTCCATACATTTAACTTTATTTTCAGATAATTTGCTTTTGGTGTATAGAAGTACAAGTGAATTTTGAACATTGATTTTATACCCGGCAAGTTTACCGATGCCATTTATGAGTTGAGACAGTTTGTTCTGTGGATTTTGTAGGAATTTCTACATATAGTATCATATCATCTGCAAATAAGAATGATTTCATTTCTTTATTTTGTCTTTAGATTTATTTAATTTCCCCCAATTGCTTTAGCTAAGACTCTAAAACTATGCTAGATTAAAGTGCTGAGAATGGGCATACTTGTCTTGTGTTTGATGTTAGAGAAACTTTTTTTTCAATTTTTCACCATTGAGTACTATGTTAATTGTGGGATTGTTATATATATTATTTTGTCGAAATGACTTCTTTCTATACCTATTTTTCAGAGTATTTTTATTATGAAAGTTTCTCAGTTTTTTTAAATGCTTTTTCTGCATCCACTGAGATGATTGTGTATTTTTATCGTTCATTCTATTATTGCTCTGTATCACATTTGCTGATTTGCACATGTTGAATGGTCCTCCCATCTCAGGACTATATTCCACTTGATCATACTGAATGAATATTTTAATCCTATTGTGTTTGATTTGATAGTATTTTATTGAGGATTTTGCATCTATGTTTATCATGAATATTAACCTATAATTTCCCTTTTCTTGTAGTGTCATAGTCTGGTGTCAGTATCAGAATAATTCTGGCCTTGTTAAATGAGTTTGAAAGTGTTCACACCTCTTAAATTTTTTGGAAGACTTTGAGAAAAATTGGTATTCATATTTCAAATGTATAGTAGAACTCACAAATAAAGTCATCTGGTCCTGGGATTTTCTTTTGGTGGAAGTCATATTACAGGTTCAGTCTCCTTATTCATTGTTGATATGTTCACATTTTCTATTTTGTCATGATTTATTGTTGTTAGATTGCATATATCTAGGAACTTATCCATTTCTTTTTGCTTATCCAATTTACTGATGTGTAATTTTTGAGGCTAGTCTCTTTTATCATTTTTAATTTATTTGTCTTCTTTTTCATTTGCTAGTCTAGATAAAGTTCTATAAAAGTATTTTTTTTTAATCTTATCAAAAACTACCTCTTGGTTTCATTGACTTTTTACATTGATTTTCTATTCTCTATTTCATTTATTTCTTCTCTAATCATTATTCCCTTCCTTCTGCTAACTTTGGTCAGTTTTTTCTTTTTCTTCTTTCTTGAGGTGTATAGTTAGATTGCTTATTTGAAATTTTTCTTTTTTAATGTGAACATTTATTAATATAAATTTCCTTCTTAAAATTTTGTTTTTGCTTTTTTCATTCTATAATTTTTGGTTTGTTGTGTTCTCATTATCACTAATCTTAAGAAATTTTTTGATTCCCTTCTGATTTCTTCTTTGACCCATTGGTTTTTAAGGAGTATGTTGTTTAATTTCTACATATTTAAAAATCTTCCAATGTTTCTTCCATTACTGAATTCTAATTTCATAATCTTATGGTTGAAAAAGATACTTGGAATGATTGTAATCTTTTAATATTTGTTAAGACTTGTTTTGTGGCCTAAAATTGTATTTATCCTGGACAATCTTCCACATGAAGTTGAGAAAACTGTGATTTCTGCTGCTAGAGTAGAATGTTCTATATATGTGTATTATGCTGCTATGAACATTGAAGTGCATATTATCTTTTCAATCTATGGTTTTCTCAGGGTATATGCCCAGCAGTGGGATTTCTAGATCATATGGTAGCTCTATTTTTTTTTTAAGGAACCTCCATATTGTTTTCCATAGTGGCTATACCAAATTGCATTCCCACCAAAAGTATGTGAAGGTTACTTTTTTCCATGCCCTCTCCAGCATTTATTATTTATAGACATTTTGATGATTACCATTCTGAGCAGTGTGAGGTTGTTGCAGTGAAAAAGAGAAAAAAAGAAAGAAAAAGAGGCATGAGCTTTTCTTTTTCTTTCCCTTTCCTGAGAACAAAGAAGATAAAGAGAAGAGTGAGCAAGCCTGAACGTTCCTAGATTTATTACTTTAACTGCTCCTAACTCTGCACGTCATTAACTAAACTTGCTTTTCTGCCCCCAACTCTGCAGGAGCTATACTTTCATTTACTTTCCATTAACTCTATGCTAAAAACACCCTGTATCTGGCATTTATCCATACAACACCATTCCCCTTGTAGTTACATTTCAGAAAGAAGGCCACAAAGCCACGGAACTGCCAGACTCAATTACTGGATTCTGATACCAACCTATGACTGTCTTTGAACCAATGCAAAAGGAAGAAATCGAGATCCTAACACCTTTGTTCTTCATCACCGATTCCTGACTGCTTTGTTATTCAGTCACCCAGTCCTGTCTGACTCTTTGTAACCCCGTGGACTGCAGCATGCCAGGCTTCCCTGTCCTTCACCATCTCCCCGAGTTTGTTGAAACTCATGTGCATTGAGTTGGAGATGCTGTCCAACCATCTCATTCTCTGTCATCCCCTTCTCCTCCTGCCTTCAGTCTTTCCCAGCATCAGTGTCTTTTCTAATGAGTCAGCTCTTTTCATCAGGTGGCCAAAGTATTGGAGCTTCAACTTCTGTATCAGTATTTCAAATGAATAATCAGGATTGATTTCCTTTAGAACTGATTGATTTGATCTCCTTGCAGTCCAAGGAACTCTCAAGAATCTTCTTCAACACCACAGTTCAAAAGCATCAATTCTTCAGCACTGAATCTTCTTTATGGTCCAACTCTTACACAAGACTACTGGAAAAACCATAGCCTTGACTAGATGGAGCTTTGTCAGCAAAATAATGTCTCTACTTTTTAATATGCTATTTAGATTGGTCACAACTTTTCTTCCAAGGAGCAAGTGTCTTTTAATTTCATGGCTGCAGTTACCATGTGCAGTGATTTTGGAGACCAAGAAAATAGTCTGAAACTGTTTCCATTGTTTCCCCATCTATGTGCCATGGAATGATGGGACCAGATGCCATGATCTTAGTTTTTTGAATGTTCCATTTTAAGCCACCTTTTCAACTCTCCTCTTTCACCTTCATCAAGAGACTGTTTAGTTCCTCTTAGTTTTCTGCCATAAGGGTGGTGTCATCTGCACATCTGAGGTTATTGATATTTCTCTCGGCAATCTTGATTCCAGCGTGTGATTCATCCAGCCTGGCATTTCACATGATGTACTCTGCATACAACTTAAATAAGCATGGTGACAAAATACAGCCTTGATGTACTCCTTTCCCAATTTTGAATCAGTCCGTTGCTCCATGTCCGGTTCTAACTGTTGCTTTTTGACCTGCATACAGATTTGCAGGAGGCAGGTAAGGTGGTCTACTGCTAGCTCTCATCTTATATAAGCCCTTAGACCCCTCATGGGGCGGGCACAATTCTTGGGGCATGAACCTACTGTGTTCCCCTCTCCACTGGCTAAGAATTAAAACCACCTTTTTCTTTCCTCCAAATTTTGTCTCTGTATTTTTTATTCAGTTTTGGTGGGCAGAGAAAGCCAAGATTTTGGCCAACAAAAATTTGGCGGGTTTGTTTGGGATCTGATCATGGACAGGCAGCCCCACACGGACCCTTGGCTCAATTGAAAGCTCAGGATCTCTCCCCATGCCAACCTCCTTTA